>NW_024732780.1:2343210-2442682 GCF_018991925.1 Homarus americanus
TCAAGCCTTTAGGACAGTTGCATGTTGCTATACAATAACATGCACAGTTCTCACTCAAGACCCAAGGACTGGTACTGATTTTCTGCAATACGACTAAACACTCCATGCATCAACTATTCAAAATACTGTTCAGATTATTAATCTCCCAAAAGATAATATTATTGCATGAAAAATACACTGAGACACTTTGCCATTCACAAACTCAGTATGGTGCAACACTGTGTGAACACTTCACGAATTTCTGTACTCACAATTCTGGGTCCATACACTTGTATAACATTTTCCATATACCGTATCACCATAAGGTCCTCACATATATAATACTGTATTCTGAAAGTATACTGGCATTAGAGTTCACATAACATACGTTGCACAAAATAATGACCCGTTAGCACCTGATTAAAATACTTTAAAATTATAGCATACACATAGAAATATTAATATGAGGAACTGTAAAATGCCCCGAGATATTAAGTAAATGGAATATATATCCTACCTAACACATAAACTAAAGAATATTGCAAGTACAGAATTAGCATCCACTTAACCTTTGCATATAGTGCAATGCTTCTGTTAGCAACTCAGAATTAAAACACTGGACACTCCCACGATGGAAACATTTCACACTAGTGCCACGGCCCGAACATGTATTCACTGTCTGTAAGTAATACTGAGTTAACAACAGAAAAAATTTTTGGGCAGATTGTTACACATCAAAATTCTTCAAATATTCATGAACCTTATTCACACTCTACACTCAAGTTATTGTTGCAGGTATCATTTACTTTAAACAAGACTTTTTCCTAACCTAACTCCAAGGTATTTCTTTGAACTTATTTCACTTTCTTTGCAAACCACCACAAAAAGCTGTACCTCGGAAAAATATGGAACAAAATCATTAGCAATCTGAAATACTCATTAGTTACAGTGGAATGGTTATTAAATACCCGTACAGAGAAATGGTTATAACTCAGTTAAAAAACTACAGTATCACAGTCATTCCTCCCAACTCGATACTATGTTCATTACATCACCATAGCTGCCACCATTTATGAGGGCCTGAACTGCCACCATTTATGAGGGCCTGGGCTGCCACCATTTATGAGGGCCTGGGCTGCTACCATTTATGAGGGCCGTTGCTGCCACCATGGAGTACTTTCCGACGAACTCTGAAGATCCCAGTGGATTAATCCCACCACACAAATAGCCCTACTGAGTTAGACACTCATCCACCAATGATGGGGGCTGGTAGTGGTTTGTGGCTTGGTGATCCGGGGTCACCTCGCAGGCCGAGCGTTAGGGCCAGACGAGCCAGCTATGGGGGCTAGAGGTAGTCTGAAGTGTCTGACGGCCGGGTCTCACGAAGGTAACTGATCCTACTGGACCTCGGACATCTCCCCAGACATAGTGGATACAACATCCACGCTACAGACACGGCCTAGGCTGCGTTAGGGACCTGTATGGATGAAGGGACGGGCACTCACTAACGGTGACAACATCATCACGTTTCAGGGGACGTTAAAGACGTAAATATGACTTCACTCAGAGCATATCAACTACGTTACTGTAACACTTGCACAATCACTTAAAGAAGGGCGAATTACAACACAGAGTGGAATGGCATACCTGTATGGATGAAGGGACGGGCACTCACTAACGGTAGAAATGCCAGCGGGGCCCTCACTCAAAACAGACCAGGGAGCCCACCTACTTCAATTCCGATGAATTAATTTACTGTACACTCTGACGTTGAAACTGAGACTATGAACTCAGTTTCATTCCCTACTATTATCTTCACTAACAATGCTCTGACTCAGCTATCAAAAGCAAAATTAAATTGATTACAAAGGGTTGGATGGCAACAGGTCCCAGCATACAGCGTCTGCTACTAAATCCGTGGATTATTTTCAAAGTTCCCTCTAAACAAAGGCGGGGAAACAGAGAAAACGGGGGACGTTTCCACTGGGGGACTCAGAAGGTTTTGTGGACGTTTGAGCGTAATATGAATCCTTAAGGTTTTCAGGTTAGCCGTTATCACGATCATGACAGCATTACATATTGGGCTAAGATAATCAGTGTCATTGTATACTGACCGTGGTCGTACATGTGAGTTATCGTAAAATCAGACTCATATTATGCTCAATAGCCCACGAAACATGTAGCTATAACTTCTTTATTGAGTCCCCCAGTTAAGACATTAATTTTCTCACCGCTTCAGTATGCCTGAATCCTCCGTTTTCTCTCATGTACCTCAGAGACTCTGATATTCCTTAGTATCTCATATCATGTTATGAAATTTGAAATTGCAACTGAAGTCGTACATGTTAGATTAAATTAGAGATGTCTACTTACATATGAAACATTCAAGATCCCTTGTGAGTGATGTTGAAAGCTTCAACTGTACAATAAGTCCCAGCTTAACGTCGTGGTTACATTCCCGAAAACGCGATGTTATACGAAACAACGTTAAGCGAATCAAATTTCCCCATAAGAAATAAATAAAATACTGGAGTTACGTTCCTGAGCCTCCCATTGCCCCATGAAATACATTACATATATAAAAATTCAATGGCATTTTTATAGAAAATAGTATATATATATATATATATATATATATGTAATATTCAGGAATTTTAATGTGATATTTAGATGTTAGAACAAAAATGACCGTTCTGCCAAACAGGGGAGCATAAGTAGGCCAGGCTGAAACACTCACGCCTCGTGGCGAGTTAAAACAAAGCCTCCAAGCAACGCCCTCCGACAGGGGTGGAAGCATTTTGAACTAGGTCCATAAAAATTTAAAAGTACGCTATCGAATTGATGTAGGCACGATTTATGAAGTTAAGGGACAATTATGAAATTAAAAGTTATTGTGGATAGTTTCCCAGTTCAAAATATGTTACGTGTGTCCCTAGGAAACTAATAAATATAAGAGAATGGATGACGTCATGAGAGGCGGATGATCGCCCTTGGGGACGCAGTCGTTGACTGGGTCTCAATCAGTTGGCGGTCACTGACCCAGACGGACGTCTCAATACTCACTCCGCCAGGGAAAGCGACCACTTGGCCTCGTCCCTTCACGCACGTTCATCCGTGTTGCAAGTAAGTCCTCATTTGATCTCAGACAGTGTTTAGATAGGGTGGAGAAGAATTTAACAGTAGTTAACAAAGCACTCCTTTTGCAGGGTCACGAGACCTCACTTGGTTAGGGTGATGGTAGTTTGGAAGATATAGCTGGCGACGCACGGCCGGAGACAACCCGACCAGTGAGCAAACAGGTGTCTCTGATGACTAACTACTGGGACCAGCAGCAGCACTGTGGCTTGGTCAACATGGATCACCCGAATCTCCCCACCTAGGCTCATGCAACATCACAGGAACCAACCACACATCTCCTCAGTCCGGCAGGGAAAATTCATATCAACGGGAAATAGAATCCCTTTCCCCAGCTGGGGCAGGGTTCACCTGGTTGTACTCTGAGCTGGCCTAACTAGGCTGGATGGACGGTTGCTCTCTTTCCGTCTATAAAGTCGTGGGAGTAAGCCAGCTGAGTGCAGACTGAGTGAATGAAGGGTCACACACTGGGACCTGGAATTCTAGTGGTTACGTAGAGACATTCATCTCCCCAGTATTGGGTGTATGTGGTTCAATTAGCCAGGTCCTGATGTGAGGTCAACGACCCTATGGTTGATTGCACACGTGGGACATAGGAGTTTCTCTTCAAGAATTATTTGATACTGCAGCACTTTAAAGTATGGGTGTATTCTGAACATATGTGTGAAGCATGTTATGAGTATTAGTGGAGAAATGCACTCATGGCTCCTGAACCTAGAAATATAGTAATGAAAAGAAGCGGAGCACCCGCCTGCCTGACGGGTGAAGAGTGATTTTCTCGGTTTCTTGTTGGGGCATGCCACTCGCCAGGTTAGTAGTTACAACCTTCGGCTTCTGTGTATTTAGGATATTTAGGATTAATAGTATTTTGTGGGTCATTCTAGGCAAGCTGTGATTGATCCATGTTCTTGTGTAGTATGACCAAATCATGGTTTCTATTCCTCAGGGATGAATATTATTTTGTCTGTTGTATTAACAGCGATGTATGGTGCAAGTAATAATCTTTGACTATTTTATTTGCTATTAACAGTGGTGTATGGTGATGTTGGAGGTATTGAAGGATTGATCCAGAAGAGTTCCTCTCTCTTGTGTATTTGATAATTTTGTTTTACTAATTTCTCTACTGTTCAATTAATCTCTTTTTTTATTTCATTATTGTGGTATGTAATACAAGTGTTATTGTTACCAGTGCGTCTCTTTATCTCCAATCGCAAAGATCTCCAGTCCGAAATACGTGAATAAATTTATATTAATTGTGTTTGTGTTGGTTCGGTTTTCTCTGAGGGACCCTTCCTCTGCATTGCCATCCACTGTAACTTAAATGCCCCAATAAGTAGATCGCCGACCGGTTACAACTATATAAAACTAAATTATTTTTTATTGCTACTTACTGATGGGCGGAGGTGGTGGAGCGAGTGTGTAGTGGGTAGTGAAGCAGAGGAGGCGGATGGGGGGAGGGGAGGAAGAGGAGAAGGGAGGGAGATGAGGAGGAGGAGGAGGGCGGGAGTGGAGAAGGGTGATGGGTTACTGAGACTCGGCGGCTGCCTCCTCCTCCAGAGAGGCATAGCGCGGCAAGACAAGAGAGGGTGATGCGCCGTAAAAAGTAGTCCGTGACGACGCAAAAACGACATTGTTATCCCCGCTGGCTTCAGCTACAGTGCTGGCGTGTGATGCCATTAAATCTTTCGACCTGTGACCTCGCCAGATGTAGAAGTGTTTACAGATGTAGGGGGTGCCCAATAAATAAATAATAATAAAAAAGACAAGTTCTGGTTCTGCTGAGTGGACTGTCTTCGACTCGGTAGTGGTGCTGCCCGTCCCTCCATGAGACAGATCGCCCTCTCTAGTAATGCTGTGAAGACCAGTGTAGGGGTATCGAGATATTAATGTTGTCTAGCACTCAGGATGGAAGGAAACTCTAATGTGGTTTTCTTGTTTTTATTTAGATATATGATAGACAGTCTGGTGCTGGAGGTGCCGTGTGGTGAGGGGCTGCTTGGTAGAGACGTTCGGTGAGTAGCTTGTTGAAGGAGGTAGATGTGCAGGAGCTTCGTTAGAGAAGATGTTGCCTGTTGCTGGCCTCCTGGTTGAATGAATGCTGGACAGCTAGGAGCTTGCTGGGAGGAGGTGTTGCGTGTTCAGGAAGATGGGCCAGAATGAGAGTTGGTTGGTGAGGAAGCTCAGAGAAGGACAGCTGGTGGGTCGCCATGCTCGCTGGCGGGAGCGAGGACCGCCAGGCAGGCGAGGAGGAGCTAAGGCAGCCAGGCAGTGGCGGAGGAGGAGGTGTTGCTAGTTCAAGAAGAATGGTCAGAATGAATCTCAATGGAGAGACAGAGCTTATATACCCAGCAGCAGCCGCCAGTCCTCTATGAATCATGTTGGGAAAACCCAGAAAGTTGCCGGTGACTAGTTTCGTTGCTAAGCAACGGTAACATCTGGGGACAGCTCTCGCTTGGTTGCTAGGCAACGGCACGTTGGAATGTGGTGGCAGGTGGTGGCTGTGGCTACGCAGTTGTAAGCAGTTGTAGGGGAGACGTCCACTACACCAGCCTTCTCCTGTCCGAGAATTTGTGCTGGGACGATTTACGCAATAGTGTTGTCTCTTGGAACACCATACTGATCTGCATTGACCCTCACTTGTAAGTACAGCCTAAGTGATGACATACCCCTCGGTACTGAAATATTATTGACTAATTACACCTACTCGTTTCTGCCTAACCTGGAGTAATAAGACAATGCAGAATGAAGCGAAGCTAAGATTAATAGTTATGAACTTTGTGTTATGTCAGTATGTTTAATAAATTGTAATTAAGATAAAATTGTGAGTCTAACTAATTATGTATCAGATAGATCACCATGTAATATTATGAACGCCTTCTCCTCTGCAGGTTTTGACCACATCAATAAATATTGAATGCGTCAAAAGATGGGTTTCAATCTTTCCCTTCGACTTACCCGTAACCTCAACGTCCTTAACTAAGGCGTTTACAGTCAAAACAAGTACTGGGGGGCGTCGAAGGGAATTCTCAACTACCACGAGGAACAAAGGAACCACCAACGCCGGGAGTTCAGCGTGGGACAACGTAGATTGTCATAACGTCAGCACAAGAGACAGTGACGTTGAGTGTCGTGTGTTTGAGTGAAGTGCTCAAATATCTGAGGAGTTGTCATAAAGTTTCCGTTCAAGCGTACAGGGCTGTGAGCGTTTGTTTGCGACGAGCCAGCCCGAGCACCCAGTGAACGAATATTCATTACACTCGGACAGTATGGTAAGGTTTCGGTCCGAGCGGAGGGGCTGTTATTATTCATTCCGGACAGGCAAGCCCACCCTCCCAGTGATTATACGTGTGTGTGTGTGTGTACACACCAGTGATCATAAAGAACAGCTGATCCGCCTACACCAGTGACGTACCGTGGTTACACCGATGAATCATGCAGAACACCTACATAGTATATAAAATATCAAGTAGTTTATTTAGCCAGAACACAAATAGTAATAATTATAATAATAATAATAATAATAATAAAGAACCATGAAGAAATACACAATTGAAAAGGACCCTCCTTTGAACATTTTCAACCAACTGACAGTCCCAAGCATATCTCGGGGACCAAAGGGGGTGACAGTACTCCAGATGGGGAAGCACTTCACCCTCTGTTGATCGTTACGAGGGACTGACCGTCTAGATATCTGAACGACCTTTTAACACTATATTTAAGTTGTTTAAGACTTAAACAACATAAATATAGTGTTAGGACAGGCCAGGAATCCAATGCTCTGTTTGTTCATTTGAGGGATAACAAGCATTGCATTGACTGGGATAATGCCTCCTCAATATTACCTTGTAATTCAATTGATGGTAGGAACATCATAGAATCTAGTCTCATTAAACATACGGAAGCATTCAACATGAATTTGAGTAATGGCATGTACAAACTGGACAATTTTGTAATTAAGAAGATTTGTAACCAGGTGAGAAGGTTGGGTCACCTTACCCTCTGACCTGACTACCGACCGTTGCCGTGCTATTTAAAGATTAGTAGGGTCATTACCTAATACCTGACCATTGTGGACCTGATCTCACCCTCCTCTGTATATATACACCTCGTTTTGTACTTCTCTTAAGTCTGTACTCACCCCTGAAGATGTGAATTACACGAAAGCACGTTTTGCCAGCATGGGGGGTCGACATAAACGTCCCAGAAGAGGGTCTCTCATAGACGCAGACGCAGACCTCTCTGATACTGATGGCATTACCAACTCGCCTGGTCATACTGAATCCAACACCCTTCAAGAGTCAGACCCCAGTGATTATGACAGTGACGGTAATGTTTCTATGGGAAACGCTAGCCACAGTGGAAACACCAATGCCATGGACCCTATCACCCTGCCCTCTGCCAAACAAACAAGTAAGCTGAATCTCCACTTCCCCAAGGACTCTCTGAAAACTGTAGAGGAACGCTTTAATTGGATGATGAAGTACTGCAGACAGCACGGTTTCAGCATTGAATTCCGACAAGGTAAGAACTGGAACTTTATCAAGTGTCAGACTCCTGAGGCCTATGAAACACTTAGTACTGTTGGCTTTGACGGGGTCGTCCTGCTGCCCCCCCTGTAGACGCGGATGAATGTTGCCACATCCTGTAGATATATGAGACGAATATGCTGTAATATGTAACTGTACTATTTACCATTATTGATTCAGGTCTCTGTATTATATGTTATAATCATACTCCCTTTTGTCACTGAATGTTAGTTCATGTTTTAGGCACATGCGCGCTGTACGCGCATGCGCAGAGAGATTCCAAGACAGGACGCTGTTTCCCCTGTCTTAACTCCTTTTGTGTGTTTGTCCCAGAAATAGAACTTACGAACTTGACACCAGTGTGTTTTCTTCACCCCTGATTGGAAGTATCACCTGGGTCTCCCACATGGCGCAGTGTTTAGCTGGAACATCACATTATTCAGAATTGGAGTGGACACAGAATCTCTCTCGGAGCCGCCATCTTGTCAACTCCTCCTGTGAGCGATCTCGGGCTTACCTCCACACGATATTCCTGGATTTACAGTGCAGTGTTGTGAAGTGCTTTTTCAGTGTTGTGTGTGCCCCTTAGTGTCTTTAAAGTGTTTCCCCGTGTTCCTGCACTTTTTACAAAAGAGGGAAGCCTATTTAAGACCTATGGGAGAGCTCAAGTTTTGACATCCTTCCCCGCTCATGACTCGGCCGGCACTAGCGTGAGGGAGCGAGAGGAGTTGCTGTAACCGCCAGCCACCCGCTCTCTGGCCAGCCTGCTCCGAGTACACGCACGAACGAACGCACACACACACACTCACAGACGCTCGCAGTTATCTTCCATTTAAAGACAATTGCTTTTCTGCTCACTTATTAATTACAGTAATTGTGAGAGAAATAAACCAGGCTATATGGAAGATCAGGAATTTATTGGGTTTTCTTCAGACACCCAACAAGCCCAACTTCAGACGGATGTCGGTGCAGTAAGTGGACTCAAAGTGGATCAAGCGGCCCCACCCACCCTTAGCCCCCACTACACACGTCCGCAATCTGCCACAGGTGTCGACTTCCTTCATTTAATTCAGTTTTTGGAAGAAAACCGTCGACAAGACGACATCAGGAGGCGACAGGAAGACGATGAACGAAGGCGTGAAGAGAATCACAGACGTCAACAAGAAAATGCCAGATTCAGTGCCATTATCGAGTTGTTGGCACCTGTTACCCTTCAAGCAGCTACTACACCTGCCTCTTCGTCCACAGGTGCACCTGCAGGGCCCTCTTCAACTTCTTTGCCCCCCCCACAGAAAGTACTCGCTCAGAGTCCACCGCCACTCCAAGCTGATGCCTCGTTCCATGTATTCCGTGAATGGCGTCGGAGGTGGGACGATTATTCGATGATGGTCGATTTATCAAGGTTGCCTAGGGAGAAACAGCTGATCCAGATGAGGATGTGTCTCACCCTAGAGACGCAACGTATCCTGGAGCACACCCTGCAAATTCCCCACAACACAGACAAGACTGTGAAGGACGTCTTGGATGCTTTACAGACGCATATCAAGGGCCTCCGCAACGAAGCTCTGCGTAGGAGAGAACTTCTCAGTTGTAAGCAGCTGGAGGGTGAGTCATTTGCCGATTTTTACGTACGACTCCGACGCATCGCTGAGGAGGTTGACGTTTGTCCTGGGAACTCGTCGACTTGTGAGGAAACACAGCTGAAGATGATTATCCTCATGGGCGTGCGGGACGAAGAGCTTATTCAGAAGCTTATCTCCCTCGACACTGCCTCTTCTCTACAGGATGTTGTCACCACCTGCCGCTCTTACGAAGCCACCAGAAGTGCGACTTCTGCCATTCGTGCTCCATCTAACCAGCTGTGTGCCATCTCCGCATATAAGAAGAACAAAGGACGTGACCGGACTTCAGCTTCACATCCGACTTCAGCTTCACATCCGACTTCAGCTTCACATCCGACTTCAGCTTCACATCCGACTTCAGCTTCACATCCGACTTCAGCTTCGCATCACTCTTCAGCATCACTTCAGACTTCGACGCCAGGTCATTCCTGCCAGCATTGTGCTCGCCGGCATGGTTCTGAATGCCCTGCCGCTGACAGCACCTGCAATAACTGTGGACGTCGTGGTCATTGGGCTAGGACACTGAAGTGCCCTGCCAACAACGTTCAGTGCCGCTCCTGTAGCCGCATTGGACACTATGACAAATGCTGTCAGTCACGGAAGAAGAATAATACTACTTGCAAGTCTCAGGCGGCGAAGAACAAGCGCTGTCGTCGCGTGGGATCCTCTTCTTCTCCTGTCAGCAAGACACCTCAGCCCATCTGTGTTCACCTGTCATACGGCGACATTACATCCCGTATCCAGATGCTTCCTGACACAGGTGCGGACATCACAGTCATCGGCACAAGACACCTCGACATTCTGGGGATCCCTAGGAGCAGCTTGCAACCACCGTCAACTTCTACAACGCTCACCGCAGACGGTTCTACAATGGCACCTGCTCTGGGTACATTTCAGGCTACCCTCACCCTAGGTAAGCAGTCATGTTCTGCCAGGATTCAGGTACACAACGGTGTTCAGATGCCACTACTGTCTTATGGCCACTGTCAAGAGTTGGCCATAATATCTTCAGACTTCCCTAAGCCAATTCTGGAAATAAAACATGTCAACAGGTGCAAGGAGCTGCCCCTCCCACCCAATACGTCACCTTCTGCAGCCAGGGAGTTCTTCCTACTGCAATTCAAGGACGTGTTGGTTTCCAAGGAGGACCTCAAGACGGCTCCACTCAAGCCAATGGCTGGCTCCCCCATGAGAATACACCTGAAGGATGACGCAGTACCTTTCGCCATCCACACACCGAGACAGATACCCTTCGCTTTCCATAGCCAAGTTAAGAAGGAACTCGACTCTATGGTAGCCCAGGGGATCATTAAGCCTGCTGGTGACGACCCCTCTGATTGGTGTCACCCCATGGTAGCAGTCGCCAAGAACATTACTGGAGTTCGTATCACCGTCGACCTCACCAAGCTGAATAGCCAAGTTTCCCGCCCGACCCACCCTTCACCGACACCCTTCGCCGCTATACGCAGTGTGGACCCAAAGGCAAGGTACTTTACTACAGCAGATGCCTTATGTGGGTACTCGCAGATGGAACTTGCGGAAGAAGATCAGCACCTCACGACGTTCATCACACCGTACGGCCGATTTCAGCACTGCAGAGGACTTATGGGTTTCGCGGCTACTGGCGATGCTTTCTGCCTCCGTGGTGACATGGCCCTTCAGGGTGTGGCGAACTGTGTCAAGGTCATCGACGACGTGCTCCTATATGACGAGGATTACTCCACGCATCTTGAGCTTATTCACCAGATGCTCACCAGGTGCCGCAAGTACGGGATCACCCTCAACAAGGATAAGTTTGTGGTCGCCGCACCTAGTGTGAACTTCTGTGGGTACACCCTCTCAGGCAAGGGCATCTCGGCTGATCCTGGAAAGGTCAGCGCGATCCGGGACTTCCCAACTCCTGCCAACCTGACCGACCTCCGCTCGTTCATGGGCCTGGTAAACCAGTTGGCTGAGTTCACCCCCGACATCGCTGCTGCAGCACAGCCCCTACGCCCCCTGATGAGCCCCAAGAGAACATTCACCTGGACAGCTGACCATGATGAGGCATTCCGTCGCGTCAAGACAGCTCTCCTTAGCCCACCTGTTCTCGTTTCCTTCGACCCGGCCCTGCCAATTGTCCTCCAGACGGATGCCTCTCGCCTCTACGGGATTGGATACGCTCTGCTACAGGACCACGGCAATGGACGCCTTCGTCTGGTTCAGTGTGGCTCTCGGTTTCTCACTGACGCCGAGACTCGCTACGCCACCATCGAACTGGAGCTGTTAGCTGCCGTCTGGGCCATGTCCAAATGTAGGTTGTATCTGATCGGCCTACAACACTTCAACCTCATGACGGATCATCGGCCACTCATCCCGATCCTGAACCACTACTCCTTGGATGCGGTCGAGAATCCCCGCCTCCAACGCCTTAAGGAGAAGATCTCGCCCTACCTCTTCACAGCTGTGTGGCGTGCTGGCAAGCTGCTCTGCATCCCTGATGCTTTGTCACGAGCCCCAGTCATCCACCCCACACCAGAGGACGAGATCGCATGTGCTGATGCTACTGCACACCTCAGGACTGTAGTGACCGTGAACGCCGTCATCTCAGAAGAGTCTCCACCGCAGGACGCCGACAGGACTCTTCAGGAACTCCGAGCCGCGGCAAGAGCGGACCCGTCGTACATCCGTCTACTGAACTGCGTGACCTCGGGATTTCCCTCCAACCGGTACGACTTACACAGCTCTTTACTCCCATACTGGAAGATGCGGGACGACCTCTACGCTGATGGCGACCTCGTCTTGTATGGAGCAAGAGTTGTGGTTCCTGCCGCCCTCCGCCGCCGCACCCTAGCCCACCTGCACGACAGCCACAGGGGTGTGGAAGCTACGAAGCGCCGGGCGAGACAAGCTGTTTTTTGGCCAGGCATCGACTCCGACATCGCTAGTTCCGTTCAAGCCTGCGAGCCATGCCAGGTGCTGCAGCCTAGTCAGCAGCAGGAACCCCTCATGAACAACGACAACCCTACGAGGCCCTTTGAGTCCGTCTCTGCGGATTTCTTCGTTGTGGCGGGAAAGTCCTTTCTCGTCATCGCCGACCGGCTCTCAGGTTGGCCTGTTGTCGTTCCCTGCGGAGGCAACACCACTGCCTCTCATACAGTACGTATGTTCTGTCGCTACTTCCGGGAAGTTGGTGTCCCTCTCTGCCTGAGGACTGACGGCGGGCCCCAGTTCACCAGCAACGACTTCCGGGACTGCATGGAGCGATGGGGAGTTTATCATGTGGTGTCCTCGCCACATTATCCCCAGTCCAATGGACATGCCGAGGCTGCCGTAAAGTCCGTCAAGCATCTCATCCTCAAGACGGCACCCTCAGGCAACATTGACTGTGAGAAATTTGACCGGGGTTTATTGGAATTGCGGAATACCCCCAACTTCACAGGTCGCTGCCCAGCACAGATGTTATACGGCCACCCACTACGGTCATGTGTCCCTGCCCATCCTGAGTCCTTCTCGAGGGAGTGGCAGGCCAAGACCGAGGACTGCGATCGTCGTGCAGCCGCCCGTGCTGACCAGGTAAAGGCACAGTACAATCAGCACGCCCGACCCCTTCCCAGGTTGAGTATCGGGCAAACAGTTCGGATTCAAGACCCGACGTCTCACCGCTGGGACAAGGTCTGGGTTGTCATGGGCTGCAGCAAGACCAGGGACTACGAGGTCCGTCTCCCTAGTGGTCGGGTATGGTGGCGGAATCGCCGCTTCCTTCGTTCAGTACCGTCCTCTAGTGGTGAACCCCTCCCCCACATCCCTGTGAACCCTTGCCTGGACGAGAAAAGTAAGTCCTCATTCAGTGACCCCCCAGTTTTCCCACGTCACTCTCAAAGGCTCCTGGAAAAAGAGTCCGCTCGAGATTGCACTACGAGCGTGAGGGGGAGGGAGGTGTAGATATATGAGACGAATATGCTGTAATATGTAACTGTACTATTTACCATTATTGATTCAGGTCTCTGTATTATATGTTATAATCATACTCCATTTTGTCACTGAATGTTAGTTCATGTTCTAGGCACATGCGCGCTGTATGCGTATGCGCAGAGAGAGATACCCAGAGATTCCAAGACAGGACGCTGTTTCCCCTGTCTTAACTCCTTTTGTGTGTTTGTCCCAGAAATAGAACTTACGAACTTGACACCAGTGTGTTTCCTTCACCCCTGATTGGAAGTATCACCTGGGTCTCCCACACATCCTAGTGAAACGTTTCCCCTTATACGCTGACATCGAAGATGCGCGTGACTTTAACTCTAGTATACTGAGTATACGTCGCCATTACCTGGGGAGAGTTCCACAACCCGCTGTCATTGTCAAGTGGAAGGGAAGGGAGTGCCCAACCACTGTGAATGCCCACCCTCTCTTACCCCCACTGTATGCAGAAGCCTATCATCCTGAGCCTGCATTTTGTGTTGTCTGCTCTCATTGGGGTCACAACTTCACTGCCTGCTGTCGTCGTGATCGGCCGAGATGTCGCTTCTGTTCACGTAACCACAACTCCGCCGCCTGTGCCCAGAAAATCAAAGACCACCTAAATAGTGGTGGGGTGGGCTATGTAATTAATCCCAGATGTTGTAACTGTGGCGGCCGGCACAATGCTGACTCACGGCAATGCCCCAATCGCCCGTCTGTCCCAGGGGAAAAGCCTCCCCGAAGGCCAAGTCTACTACAACGCACCCCCCAGTCTTCCGGGCCACACCCCCCTGTGTACCCTGTGTCTCCAGCAATGCCTTCTTCAACAACACCTGCCTCTGCCTGGCCTCATCTGGCTACAACACAGCAGTCCCGGCCGTCTCCTAACTCAACTACTACTGGGTCTCCTCCCCGTCTCTACTCTGAGGCTGTCAGGCCTTGTGCTCCCACCGGTGCCCCCCCCCACCCCCCACAACCCCCCACCAGAGACATGACACAGATCATATCCCTCTTCCAAGAATTTACCAACCGTATTGAACAACTCTTCGATACACTCTGTACCACCATCTCCCACCAACTCCTGCCCTCTGTTGCCACCCAGTCACTCCTCTCTGCTGGTTTGACACAAGCTGTTGGTTCCCCTGTGAGCCCCCCCTGCTCACGGCCTACTCCACCACCGGCGGCCTTCACTACTGGTGTAGCGCCTACCGGGCCTGCCCTGGTGTGTCCTGCTGCCCCCGAGCGAAGTCCTGCCCCATCCTCACAACACTTGGTGCCTCAACCTGCCCACCACCCACCGCAAGCCGCGCCCGTGTCTGAGCTGTCTCCACCAGGGCTACCTGGACCTGAGGACACCACCCCCGGCTACCTGTACCCCACCGACATGTCGACGAACACACCATCACAATAACACTAAAAGGTGTGTCCCTCAATGTTGTCAATGCCTATGTGCCTCCCCCCACCCCTACTGTACCTGTCCCACCACACCATATCACCTCCACCCCCACTGTACTTCGCCACGCCTAGTATATTGGCAACCCTGAGCCTGGCCGCACTGTTTGTAAACTTTGTAGTCAACAGACTCTCACACCCTCTTTCACCACATTATACACCCCCTACAGGGGTGTATAATGAGACAAAACTCACAAGAAGAAGATTACATATAGGGAGAATATTGATAGTAAGAGAAATGTAAAGAGAGGAAGATTTTGGTAGCGTGGCCGTGTTAGTTATTTACTCGGTCAATACACTTATCTTATCTTATAAGTCAATACACATCTATTACATTCTTAAGGACGACTTCTCAAACACCGCTTCATTACAACTGTTTATTAATTACGACAATGACATGGACACATTAATAACACCTTCTATTGAAGTTACTAGGACATTATATTACGTTGCTCGGACATCATATTACGTTACTAGACACTGATTCTCGGACACGAACATGAAATGAATACACTTCCCACGTAAGTAACTCATCCCATGGAAGCTCTGACAAAAACTCACGTGACCTGGGGGAGGCCTAGCAGGTGGTCCTGGGTTGTCTCTATGGGAGACTGCTTAGCTGGGCACCGGAGGGAAGTCGGGTAGGGAAATCTTGCGTGACTCTCCTCCCGTGAGCGGGACTGGGCTGTGGTGGACCTCCTCCTCCGATCCCTGTATGTCTCTCTCTCTCTCCGACTCTGTCTCTCTGACTCCCTCTCGCTGCTCCCCTGAGGGAGGGCTACGAGCGGGACTGGGGACGTAGTTGCTGGCCCTTCTTGATTACAAGACACACTCTCTCTATCTCTCTCTGGTGGGAGAGTTACGACGTCCTATATATTGGGAGACGACAGGTTGAGCTGATCCGGGGGGGGGCGGCGAAGGGTCTCCTTGCATTTGACCTCGCTAATGTAGGGTCAGGTCTGGACTTTTTCTGCGACTATAAGTTGTTGTATATTCTGGAGAAATCTTCAGATGAATGCTTGCCTGTTAACATCGTTGGTGGGGCCGTGTGACATGAGAGGCTCTGGTTGATTTGTGGCCCCTTGACTTGGGCTGCGAGGGTTACATTTGACCTGGTTAATGTGAGGTCAGGTCTGGACTTCTTCTGCGATGTAGGCTATTGTGTATATTGGGAGAGCGTCGGCAGGTGGCTCCTTACATGTTTGTTGGGGCCGTGTGACATGGGAAGGGGAGCTGGTTGATTTGTAACACCCTTGACTGGCCGCGAGGGGTACCCTTACACTTGACCCCCCTAATGTCGGGTCAGGTCTGGACTGTTTCTGAGATGTAAGCTGTGGTCTGACAACCCATCACTACAGGTGGCACCTCTTCCCTCCCTGACCAGATATCCCTCCTCCTAGTGACAGGCCTGGCACTTGACATTATTAGGGACCTGCCACATTTTGCCATAAACAGATAAATTGTACCGGGAATTTTCCCCCCACACACTCATCATTGTCACTTTATGTAACTTGCTGACAAAACCCATGACCCTTCAGGCCTTTTACGCCCTTAATGCATGAGTCATAAGGGCAAGCATGAACTCCGCATGCTTCCCAGTTTCGCACTGTAAACGCTTCTGCGCTTCACCTTGCACAGGATGTAAGGGGGTGCCCAATAAACTAGCCCCCTCCGGGGCAATCTGTAATCTGTAGCTGAAGCCAGCGGCGATAACATATATAAAATGTAAACTCCTTTTACACACATTATTAACTAGATAAAGAAATAAGAGTATAATAAAAAAAAAGCAACTGTGTATAACTACTGAGACTGGCAATCACATTTTTAGCTGAGTCGGGGTGGAGGCGAACAAGGCGCTTTCATTCCTAGCCGTTACATTTCATGGCAGTGAGCAGTTGACAGGTTTCTCTCAAATGATTAAAGACTTTCTTAAATACAAAACTGACAATAATTTTAATACAGTCATCAGCGTGAATCAAAACAACATGATTGCAGTGGTGAATAGAAATTTCATAATGTCTCACAGGGCAGAGAGAGGATTCTTACATCTATTGCAAATTCTACCACTCGACTTACTTGACAATGGATCTGGAATGTTTCAGCTATGAACAGCTATGAACATTAATTAATACGCATTTATTCGTAATTTTAAATCTACAAGCATACTGTAAACAACCTTGTAAAGGATTGCCAACACGGATTTATGCCGGGGCGCTCCTGCTAAACACAATTGCTCAAGGTAGTGGATATTTGGACCCATATTCTGGAACGACTTGATAATATCGACAATATTTACCTAGATTTTGCCAAGGCTTTCGACAGTGTACCCCACGAAAGACTGAAAATCAAACTGGAAGGGTACAGAATTCGGGGAAATGTTCTAGCGTAGATAGAAGACTTTCTACATGACCGCAAGCAGTGTGTGGTGATTAATGGCACGAAATCATCATCCGTACCTGTCACAAGCGGTGTACCACAGGGCAGTGTATTGGGCCCGCTGTTGTTTGTTTGTTTCATAAATGACATGTCTGACGTTATACACTCTTCCATACAAATGTTTGCCGATGACGCCAAGTTATTTCGAGAAATCAAGAACCAAGCGGACTGTGAAGAACTGCAGAAGGACCTTTGTGGGCTCCAAGAATGGTCGAAGAAATGGCTGCTGAGATTCAATGTCACGAAGTGTAAGAGGATGCACCTGGGGCGTACCAACAGTAAGGAGGCGTATCATATGTCCCATAAAATATCATGGTGTGAAGGTGTGGAACAACTTATCCCCACACCTCCACACATCCGAGCAAAGACTACGCTCCCTTCCTTTAAATCATCTCTTAAAAAATATCTATTGTCGAAGTATTAATATTTCTTGTAACACTTACTATATTTACAGTACCTGCTTTTATTGTACCAAGAAAACCGTTTTATCGGAAATTATCATGTAAATAAATAAGTAATTACCATTGCAATGAACATAATTGCCAACTAGACATAATCCTGACAGCTCTGTCCTCTTGTTCAACCTTATTACTGTACAACCCATGTTGTACTGCTCCCCCATTATACTTATGTTTTTCAATTCCACTGTAATTTATATGTATATGTGTATGTATATATATATATATATATATATATATATATATATATATATATATATATATATATATATATATATATATATATATATATATACATGTATATAAACGGAAATTATTTTGACAGGAAAAAATTTAAAATTGCACTGCAACACTGATGTGTACATATGTTTTGCATAAATAAATACCAAGATAGTGCTGTGTCATAAACTGAAGTTGGCCGCTCCGGTAAATACAAAGTTAGACAGGGGTTCTCAACCAGGGGGGAATTCCCCCCAGGGGGGGAATTCAGGTTTTCAGGGGGGGGGGAAACTGATTCGGGAGCAAGAGATATGTTCGATGAGAAATCAATCACAGAATTTTGGCCCTTGATGTGCGATTCCTACCCAAAAGTGGCAGAAAGAGCTATCCGTGCATTGCTTCCGTTTGTGTCGACATATCTTTGTGAGTCAGGCTTTTCAACTCTGTTGCAAATTAAAACGAAGCAACGTAGTAGATTAGAGGTAGAAAATGACCTGCGTTGTGCCCTTTCAAGCACTCCTCCGCGTATCCCAGAATTGGCGAAGAAAAAACAATCACAGGTTTCTCATTGACTGTAATCTTCATCTGAATAAAATTAATTACAAATTTACAATATCCTGGTATTCTATTGAACTTTTTGTTTATTGCATTATGCTTCAGTTTGGTCTGTTAAGTAATTCATTATAAATATATAAAAAACTATTTTACTTTTATTCAAGTTTTATAAATCCATCAACATTTTCAATTGGCATTTAATTTGTAAAACTCCACTATAAAAATAATCCACGTAAAATTGTAAATGTATATGTACTAATATGGAAAAAAATAAAGGATTTTCAGTATTATATGCATATTATTTGGAATGCACTTTATGAGGCAGACAATCTTGGAAAGGAGGGGGGAATGACATTCTGACATATGGTGAAAGGGGTGCATGGGGCAAACAAGGTTGAGAACCACTGGTATAGTATATATGAGGTGCCTCAAAGAGAGCTCAGGTTCTCAACTGGGTCAGCCATGTTAATATTGTTATTATTATCCACTTTGTATCTGTATTTTTCTGGCTAAATAAACTGTTTCAATTCAATTCTGTTTCAATTCAACGCAATGAAGAAACTGCACTATTTGAGACTGAATGTGAGAAAAACCTTGGTGTGTATGTTGACAATGAGCTGAAGTTCTCAGGCCATTGCGAGAAGAAGGTAAATCAGGCAAATAAATTATTGGGTCTTATAAGAAGGTCGTTCAGATATCTAGACAGTCCACTAGATTGGTGCCTGCACTTCGGCACCTGAGAAATTGAAGCGTCTGAACATGCCTAGCTTATACTACAGACGGGCAGGGGGTGACCTAATTGAGGTGTGTAAGCATCTCAAGGGGCACAACTCAGTCGAGTGTCCTTATTTGGAACTGGCAGACGCTCGGCCCACAAGGGGTCACAGCTCAAGATTGAATAAGCCGCAAGTCCAGAAAGCTGTGAGGGCAAACATTTTTGGAGTGGGAGTTGTGAACTCTTGGAACAATCTATCAGAAAGTGTTGAGACGGCACCGAGTGTGAGCTCTTTCAAGACAAGACTTGACCAACACTGGAACAAGTTCAGGTACATTCAGGAGCCGGTGCATGCCCAGTACTTGCCAACAGTGCATAACAGAGACACCGATCGCCCAAGCGGCTAACGAGTCGATCATTTGGTGAAAAGGATAAAAGAAAAGGAAAAGTAACAGAGACGTGACCGATCGCCCAAGCGGCTAACGAGCCGATCAGTGGTGAAGAGGATAAAAGTAAAATGAGAAGCTAGAGATCCTGAATGCACGATAGAGAAAACAAACGTCTCTGGCGAGGGACTCAAGAAATAAGTTATAGCTATATGTTTTATGGGCTATTGAGCGTAATATGAATCATCTGATTTTACATTAATTAACATGTATGGCTATGGTCAGAACACCCACACCCTATAGAAGAGCGGATAATGGAAAAATCGTGCAAATGGTGATATAAGCATGAAATTTGGCATGATCATACCCTAGGGGCTACATGTCAAATCTGCCTGATTGGCCATTTGGAAATCCAAGATGGAGGCCATTTTTCAAGATGGCTGCAAATTGACCTTCGAAAGATGATTTTTTTTTAGAAATTGATGAAGTTAGTAAATCTAAATGATCTTAGTGTCGATATGTATGTTTTCAAGCATGATCAGCTGATTTTTTTCCTATTTCTGATACTCACAGACAGATAAGGTGTATTGATGAGTGGTGAAGGAAGGTGTATTGATGATTGGTGAAGGAGTGTGCATTGGTGAGTGGTGAAGGAAGGTTTATTGGTGAGTGGTGAAGGAAGGTGTATTGGTGAGTGGTGAAGGAAGGTGTATTGGTGAGTGGTGAAGGAGTGTGTATTGGTGAGTGGTGAAGGAAGGTGTATTGGTGAGTGGTGAAGGAAGGTGTATTGGTGAGTGGTGAAGGAAGGTGTATTGGTGAGTGGTGAAGGAAGGTTGACAGGAGTGTGAAGGAAGGTGTATTGGTGAGTGGTGAAGGAGGTGCATTGGTGAGTGGTGAAGGAAGTGTCATTAAGAGTGATGAAGGAGTGTGGATGAGTGGTGAAGGAAGGTGTATTGGTGAGTGGTGAAGGAAGGTATTGGTGAGGGTGAAGGAAGGTGTATTGATGATTGGTGAAGGAGTGCATTGGTGAGTGGTGAAGGAAGGTTTATTGGTGAGTGGTGAAGGAGGGGTGTATTGGTGAGTGGTGAAGGAAGGTGTATTGATGAGTGGTGAAGGAAGGTGTATTGGTGAGTGGTGAAGGAGTGTGTGTATTGGTGAGTGGTGAAGGAAGGTGTATTGGTGAGTGGTGAAGGAAGGTGTATTGGTGAGTGGTGAAGGAAGGTGTATTGATGAGTGGTGAAGGAAGGTGTATTGGTAGGGAGTGGTGAAGGAGTGTGTATTGTGAGTGGTGAAGGAAGGTGTATTGGTGAGTGGTGAAGGAAGGTTTATTGGTGAGTGGTGAAGGAGGTGTATTAGTGAGTGGTGATGAAGGTGTATTGGTGAGTGGGTAGCGAGTATGTATTGGTGAGTGGTGAAGGAGGGTGTATTGGATGAGCAGAAGGAAGGTGTATTGGTGAGTGGTGAAGGAGTGTATTGGTGAGTGGTAGAAGGAAGGTGAGCAGAGTGGTGAAGGAGTATGTATTGGTGAGTGGTGAAGGAGGGTGGCTGATGAGTGGTGAAGGAAGGCGTATTGGTGGAGTGGTGAAGGAGTGTGTATTGGGTGAGGGTGGCTGCTGTGTATTGGTGAGTGTGAAGGAGTATGTATTGGTGAGTGGTGAAGGAGGGTGTATTGGTGAGTGGTGAAGGAAGGTGTATTGGTGAGTGGTGAAGGAGGGTGTATTGGTGAGTGGTGAAGGAAGGTGTATTGGTGAGTGGTGAAGGAAGGTGTATTGGTGAGTGGTGAAGGAAGGTGTATTGGTGAGTGGTGAAGGAAGGTTTATTGGTGAGTGGTGAAGGAAGGTGTATTGGTGAGTGGTGAAGGAGTGTGCATTGGTGAGTGGTGAAGGAAGGTGTATTGGTGAGTGATGAAGGAGTGTGTATTGATGAGTGGTGAAGGAAGGTGTATTGGTGAGTGGTGAAGGAAGGTGTATTGGTGAGTGGTGAAGGAAGGTGTATTGGTGAGTGGTGAAGGAAGGTGTATTGGTGAGTGGTGAAGGAAGGTGTATTGGTGAGTGGGTAGGACGAAGAGGGAGAGATGAAGATGCAAACAAGAGATGTGAGGAACAAAGGAGGGTGCCAGAAGTGTGTGAGAATCAAAAACAAAATAATCAGGAATGAACTGTATTGATGGTAAAGGTGTTTATTGGATTCTAAGACATATATACGGTAAGAATTATGACTGATAGGTAATGATGACGGTGACAGGTGAGGTGTTCTCAGTGTCGGGTGTTTCTCAAGGCCTGAGTTAAGATTTCATAGTATATTATTTCTCAATAATGAAAAAAAAATCAGTACTATGCCATACCAAGTACTGGACTGTCAAGGTGAGTGAAGGTGAACAAGCTAACTACCATTGCTTGATTTTCTGTGCCAGTACGCGAAGACTTACGTTTATCTGCTACAGGTGTGACCTTGCTGGCGCTGACGGCGGTGCGTGGCTACTACGGGTACGTGCTCTTCATGTGGCTTTACGGCCTCCTACTGGGGGTGCCCACTACGCCTTCCAGATCCTGACGCTGGAGAAGGTTCGGGCAAGACACTTCTCCCGTGCCTGGGGCTTCATCCAGGGTGCTACAGCCCTCCCCATCCTCTTCGGCATCCCCATTACCGGTGCGTGGAAACTTTAAGTCACAGCTGTTAGTGCTAGTGGCTGAGATGGTAGTTGACGGTAGTTAGTGGTGCTCCTGGGTTGTGGGTTGGCAAGTAGTGGTGCATTGTAATGTATGGTTGGGGAGTAGTGGCACATTTTAGTGTATGGTAGCTGAGGGTTATGGTAGGTGTAGAGTGATAAGGATAATAGGCTGTATGTCCAAGGGGGTGTCCGTACATTATGTAGGAGTGTTAATGTTTAAAGTTTCTTGGTCATATGTCACTTATAACTCGATAGTAATTAGTGTATTAGGCCTGAATTAATAGTAGTTAGAAGCCAACTTATTATCTCCCCAGGTTACATTAACGAGAGCGCCTCCAAGACCAGCTACTTCTTCGCCAGCTTCTTCCTCCTGTCGGGCGCATACTATCGGGATCCCTCCCCTATCTCTAATCTTCCCCAGCGCCTCCTTATACCTCTTGAAAAGTTCCTCACTCCTAACCTTTCCTATGTCGTTTCCTCCCACACTAAGACACACTACTGGATTTGTACCCTCCCCTGACAAAACCCTATCTATCCTCTCAGCTACATGCCCTATCCCAGCCCCAGGAAAACACACCCTACACAAAAAGTCCTATCTAAAAACCTCACTTCGCTGTCCCCAACTACCACGACCTTACCTCTGGGCAGGGTTTGTACAAATGCCCTTTCCTCTCCCTGCACCACACCGTCCTGCCTCTTCTCTTCCCCGCCAGCTTTCTCCAGCACCTGGTAGGGGTTACTACACTCCACACCCTGGTCAGCTTTCCTGAGTCTGACCCTAGTCCCCTTGGAGACAACCACTCTCCACGCCTGCTCCTCCTTCGCAGGTGTCCTGCTAGGCAGGACACCTACCTGAAGGAGTTCGGTCCTGAGGGCTTCATTTTCCCCCTTTAGAGTGTCAATCTCACTCCTCAACTGCCCCAGCTACCTTAACAGAGTGGCCAGGAGGTCGTCTTTCCTCACACCCAGCTCCTCTTCCCCCAAGACACAACGATCCAAGACGATCATTTTCCTTGGTCACTAACGGGAGCACTTGGGGGAATGTCCTTCTCCAAGCTGGGTCAGGTGTTGTATTTTTGTAAATTTATCAAATGTTTTCTGTATATACAGTTAGATGTAAGTTACACCAGTACTAACATGTGAAGTGTATTACAGGCGAGCGAATGTTTACGTGAACAAAGTGGAGTAGAGACCAGATGTAGGTAAACAGTCGTTGGTGTGTTGGCTGCAAACACATGTAAACAACAAATCCAGTGTTAGGAGGTTCACCGTGTAAGGAGTGGAGATGAATGGTGGCTCAAGCGAGGTAGTGTACTCGAGGTGACAGTGATGGTGTACGCCAGTGTGTTTGTAACCTGTTGAGGAAGGATCTGCCCATGTGCTTCCAGAGTCACTTACACCGGAGCTCAGATCAGACGGTAAGAGCTCGACTCGTGTAAACAAACCATCTGATCTGAGGAGGATAATCTTTCGACGTTTCGTAATGTTTGTTATTTAATATTACCCCAAGGGACCTATATGGGCATGAATTTATTGTTAAGGAAATTATTAGTGTACAATAATGACTACAACTTGGATATGCGTTTTATACAACCTCCCCCCCCCCCAAAAAAAAAAAATACATATTCTATTTACATTCAAAGTCATAAGCATGAAAGTTTGAACAGATGTTGTAGGCTTCATTGATCACTGTTTTAATACTATTGAGCTCATATGATTAAGACTTAGAACTTAAAAACACTTCTTCAGTCATTAAGAGAAGGTTGACGTCTGTATGTCTTATGAAGGCTGTCACTCGTCAACACAGATATAGTATGTTCCCTTAGTGTTAAACTGTAGGCGTTTCTTACACTCGTATGGGAAGAGAACGAGGGACAACTTGTATGTGTGTTGAGTTAATGTTGAACACACGATATTTCCTCAAACACCTCTATGAGAAGTTTAATGAAGTAAAAATGGCCGCCAAATCACTTTTAATCAGATCATGGATTTTGTCGTAAGTTCCAAGTTTTAAGAAAATCTGTCACTACCTTTAAGAAATATCATGGTGCCGTAGAGATGAGGCCACTGACGTACTGCATTGTCCCGCCAACTTAGGTCTGTTAGTATCTGGAGTCCTGTAAACACCATCGAATCTTCACTCATACACCGCCTTCATTGTTGTAAATTATTAGTATTAAATATATATTCGCACATCATCACACACCCTTACACATCATCTTACACTCTTACACATCTTCACACACCCTTGTCTCCCATTGGTCCAGAAATTGACACACGTACGCAACAAAGGCACTTACAGACAAGGAAATAAGCAAACTCGCCCGCACTCATGTATGCACAAACATATCCGCAACACACATGCACATCGTCGAATGCCTGCAGGCAGGTTGCTCGCACATGCACACACATCTACGCATGTTTGTGCAATTTTTTTATACACATTCATAATACAAACAAGTTCACTCCGACACACACACACTCACACACCCTCATAACACACACACACACACACATACCCTCATAACACACACACGCACCCTCATAAAACGCACACACACACACACACACACACACACCTTCCCTTGTAATACAGGCATCCTCATAAACTTAATTATAAAGATGAATATACTTATATAATGTGCACTGGTGCTGAGTGGTATATAGGACCAATAAGATGATGAAGTGTGGTATATACGACCAATAAGGTGATGTTGTGTGGTATATACGACCAATAAGGTGATGTTGTGTGGTATATACGACCAATAAGGTGATGTTGTGTGGTATACGACCAATAAGATGATGAAGTGTGGTATTACGACCAATAAGATGTGTGTTGACCATTACAGATTCGTTGTCTATCCAAGAGTGGAATTCCTTCTGATAAAAAATAATGTATATAAAGATGACTGTGTGTGTGAGCGTTGACAGTCATCAATGGTAACTGTATTATGGCTGATACAGTGAAACTATTGATAATATTATTGGTCGTTAGAGTTGAACAGCACATCAATTGCCCACCAGTTGTTGTACTGTAATTTGAAGTAATTTCACTAAATTCGGAAATAAAAAGTTAGAAATATATGCAATTTGTAAAACGTTTTGTGGGAATAAGTATATAATATAGTGTTATATGTAGACTATCTCGTGTGTCTAGGATTATTTTTTTTATCATAATTCATCACTTACCTCTGACGATCATTGTCTTATGGCATTTTTTTAGATTAAGTTATTATACCTGGGACTGCTCGGTGCTTGTCCAGTCGTCTCACCAAGTACTGTATAACCCCACCCATCCACCACCCACCTTTCCACCCCACCCTACCTCCACCCACCAACCCATCCCAAGGAAATCCTCAGCCACATAAACAACCCGGCCATGGAGAGACTGAGAACCACAAGGAACGCTTGCCTGGCCTCGGGTTACTTCCCAACTAAATTCAAAGAGGCCATTATTACCCTAACACCAAAACAAGGAAAGAACCCCGCCGTCTCACAAAACTACAGACCGATCTCCCTCCTCGAAGTACCTAGAAAAATCCTAGAAAAAATCGTCAATAACCGTCTGAGAAATCACCTGGAAACAACCAACAGAGTCAACTGCAGACAATTCGGAAAAAGGAAGTCCACCACAACAACGATAGCCCTGGCATGTGAAAATATAGCCAGAGCTGCGGCGAGTAGTAAACAATGTAATCTAACTCTCCGGGATGTAGCGAAGGCATTTGACAAAGTCTGGCATGACGGTCTAAATTATAAGATCCTCCAACTCAGACTTCCCACCAACATTGAAAAGCTGCTTTGCAACTTTCTTGACGGCAGAAATGCCAAACTGAGGGTAGGACAACACACAGGAGAGACCTTTCCACTCATGAGCGGAGTCCGTCAGGGGAACGTTCTCTCTCCCCCCCATATATATTATCTACGCAAGTGACACCCCGCCTCCCACTAGAATAGATAACGAAGATATTATGTATACAGATGACATCACTCAAATAACAACACATCAAGGAAAATCTCGAGCGTTACAGGTCGACAACACCAGGAGGGAATTAGAAAGGGTAAATAATTACGAAAAACAATGAAAAATCCAAACCAGTCTCCCGAAATTCACAGTGATACCCTTATGCAGAAGGAAAACCCATCCATTAGTAACCAATAATGCCCAGTTAGAATACAAAAGCAGAGGCACCCTCCTGGGCCTACATATATCCACGACAGGTTACTCCCATCATGTCCACACCAGGAAGGAAAAGGCAAGAAGAGAGCTGAGAAAACTATATTGTTTTAAAGCGCTTCCTTAGAAAATAAAACTCCGCCTGGTGACATCATTTATCATACCGATATTAACTTACCCAGCAGTATCTCTTCATATTATTAAAACTGAAGCCCTAAGATTCGTCACAGGTGAAAGTTACCCCTTCACCAGAACCACAGCCGAGATACATAGAGACCTGAGAATGAAACTCATCAACCAGCAGCTGCACACCCTGGCCAGCAGAATCTGGCAAAAGATAGAACGATCAGAGCAAGAACTCCTTCAAAGACTCCCACCAGATAACGACAACAGCCATACATAGTTCCCAAAAAGCTACCAACTCTCAAAAGGTCCCTTATCACCCCCGATCTATACGGCCGGGCAAAAGACAACCTCCCTAGACCAGCATTCGCCAGTAGGGTCAGCTGAATATGAAATAAGGCCCTTAAAACACCCGTATATGGGATATGGGATAGGGTAGGATGTCTGGTGCCTGTACCGACCGACAATAACTAACCCATGACACAGCCCTAACACACCATTAGCTTAGCTAGGCGGTCAGCCCGCCCTCTCTTACCTCCTCCTAAATTTCTTCAATTTCCGAACTATAACTTCCTTCCCCCACCTCCAATCTTCTTTCACCCCTCCTTTCTCTAAAAAAAAAAAAATCCCATCCCCACCCACCCTCCCACCCACCCACCCACCCCACACATTGTCCCGGCTGAGTAGGGGAGAAGAGCTGTGAGTTTGTTCGTGTTTACAAAGCTATCTTGTTTCTTCTTCAGATTTTTTACTCTCGGTATTTACAGTAGTTTTTTCCTACCTTTAACTGGTAAACATTGTGGACCACATTAAGATTAGACACCCCAGTTTATTCACCTATTAGTTATACGCGCTAACTTAACCTAACCTAACCCTAACCAAACTTAACCTAACCTAACCCTAACCTAACTTAACCTAACCTATCCTAACCTAACCTAACCTAATCTCAGGCAGGCTGGGGGAGGCTAATCTTCACGTGTTCCGATAAAACCATCACACAAATACAGACAGACACTCAGACAACACCACCATGCTTCTTATATATCAAATTAAGTCATTCAAAAGTATTAATTAAAAGTTCTATGAAAGTAGACAGTATCTCAAGTACTGTATACTGTATATAATAGTGCCCGTTACGCGCTTTGTTTACCTATAGTTTAAATGGATATGATCTCCATTAAGTAGTGTGTGTGTTTCTGTCTGTCTGTCTGTCTGTCTGTCTGTCTGTGTTTATGCTGAAGAATAAAGATAAAGAAGCAATAAACAGACCAAAATAACTCCTTAAGGTCTACAACGCAACCAATAAAAATGGGAAATTAACACTTGATATATCCTAACCAACTTAAAGTAACAAAACGAACACACAAACTATCAGTCAAATAAGGATAATTAACACATTGGTTGAAATAGATGGACTTTAAATGTTAATACGCTGGTCGACGTACAGAAAAACGTGACTAAATTGACTCAATTATGCAAAAGTATGATAAATTGTTCTTCATAATTGACTTTTATTTGCTACTTAGGTAATGAATGTGTTATTTCATGTGTGTGTGTGTTCGTGTGGTTAATTTAACATCACGGGACCTATATTCGAACATTGACTAACATTATTTAACATAGGATGCTTACCTCCACACCCTAAGGTCCCACACACCTTCCTGGAAAGAAATTGATGCCTCTGGCGTATAAGATAGTGTTATTCCAGAGAGATAAACTTAAAACCTGATGGCCGTAAATCCCATTGACGTGTGTCAATCAACCAGCCTTACTGTGCCGGGTAGTTCACAAGCAACAAAATGGACTATTGCGGCTATAATGTCTCATTTTATGGAAGTAATCATTTTAATTGTCTTACTGCACTTGTCGTGAGGCCCATAAATTTCTGAAGGGGGTGTAGTGATGGGTTGTCAGACCACAGCTTACATCTCAGAAACAGTCCAGACTTGACCCGACATTAGGGGGGTCAAAAGTGTAGGGTAACTCGCGGCTGACCAAGGGTTATAAATCAGCCAGGCTCCCCTCCCATGTCACACATGGAAGAAGGCACCGGCCGACTCTCTCCCAATATACACAATAACCTACACCGCAGAAGAAGTCCAGACCTGACCCTACATTAGCGAGGGCAAATGTAAGGAGACCCTTCGCCGCCCCCCAGATCAGCTCAACCTGACGGCTCGCCTCCCAATATATAGGACGTCCTAGTCCTCCCTCGGGCTAGAGAGAGAGAGAGAGAGAGAGACAGAGAGAGAGAGTGTGTCTTGTAACCAAGAAGGGCCAGCTACCACGTCCCCAGTCCTGCTCGAGAGGAGTCAGAGAGGACCGGAGGCAGTCGCCTCCGGTCAGGACCGAGACTTCCCTCCGGCGCCAGCTAAGCAGTCTCCCATAGAGACAACCCAGGACCACCTGCTAGGCCTCCCCTAGGTCACGTGAGTGTTTGTCAGAGCTTTTCATGGGATGAGTTACTTACGTGGGAAGTGTATTCATGTCATGTTCGTGTCCGAGAATCAGAGTGTCTAGTAACGTAATATGATGTCCTAGTAACGTAAATATAATGTCCTAGTAACTTCAATAGAAGGTGTTATTAATGTGTCCATGTCATGTTCGTAATTAATAAAGAGTTGTAACGAAGCGGTGTTTGAGAAGTCGCCCTTAAGACGTAATAGATGTGTATTGGCGTATAAGTTACGATAAGTGTAAATATCTATCACGAGCACGCTACCAACATCTCCTCTCTTTTACTCTCTTACTAAATATTCTTCCTATATATATAAATATTCTTCATGCAAGATCCGCCTTGTTATAGGTGACAGCGAACTATACGTTAATCCACGCCCTCCTCGTCTCATTACAATGGTGGCAGCGAACTTAACGTAAACTCATGCCTTCCCTCGGTTAGCCATAACACCTGGCTCGTCTCATCCTTCATTTGATTCAGTCTAAGTATTGTCTACAATTGTGTAATAAGTAATTCCTGTGTCATAACGTCGTAGCGTGAAAAGTGTCCTAGTGTGTCACCGTTACAGCTCAAGTAAATGTCTCTCGTCGTGGTATGCGCGAATTTTTTCTAGAAATATGTTCAGTGCTTAACGTGATTTCTCAGTGTCCCCCACGTTCTGTGAAGTTCTCAGTATCCCAAGTGCATTTTAATTGTCGGTCAGTGTTAAATGTACCCATTGTGTTTTAGTGATAGAAGCTGTGTCTATACAAACTGTTATAACTTAACATGTCTTACAACCTACATCCTCCTCCTTGTCCTAATCCTCACCTCACCCTCCGTACCCATCCGTTCCCGCCTCGCTCCGCCCTGCCCTGCCCTACCCCGCTCCGCTCCGCCCCGCCCCGCCCCGCCCCGCGCCCCGCCCCGGTTACGCCACTCTACACCTCACCCCACCAGGCGCGCATCATGCCCGAATGTTTCTCGCCCCGCTCCGCCCGCCCGTGTGACCACCAATGTTTTGTCCTGTTTTGACGCGTAGTGATAAATAATATTCAATGTAGTGAGCAGAGCTTCACTCCCCGACCCAGCCTAATGAGAATATTGTCGTGACGGAAACTATAGTTGCCAAACATTGACGTAACGTATAAAGTAAATATTTGTTTTTCTTTACGGATACACTTCCAACTAATCCATCATCCCTTTCGGATTGTTTCTGTCAAATGTCACACACAGTACCGCCCCATGGCTAGCCGGAATCCAACCACAGCACATATAAGCAGAGAAAAAGAAGCGTGATGAATGCAGCACCACACCCGCCACACACCACCCCACTTCTTTCAAGTCCTCCCTGGTCTAGGATTAAGAAGATTTTATATTTTTCTACTCTAGGAAATTAAGGAGTGTGGAATGCAGCGCCACACAACGAACCCTGGTGAGCCCAGCCAGGGAGGGATTCACCACTGTGGAAGGTGTAAGACAGGACGGTCTTTGGTCTCGCCGACACTCACGTACGGAGGGCGAGCCCTGGTCCGCGGAACCTGCCTTACAGTCATCTAAGGAGACGACAGCCCAAGCAGGAACCAGCTTTCATCCCGGCCGGAGGGGGCCGACGGCAGATGAACAGAATATCGTCTGGAATATGTTGAAAATGATGATGTTGCAGAGAAGAAATACAGATGGAGCAGAAAAATTCATCTGGAATATGACGGAAAACGAAGATGTATAAAGAAACACAGATGAACAGAAAATTCATCTGGAATATGAAAATGCTCTAAACGTAGAGGAAGCGCAGGTGAACAGAAAAATCATCTGGAATATTATAGAAACCAGGAGGAAGTGTGAAGAAGTCAGAAGATGTGTTGACACGACCTACAAAGTGCGGTATTGAAGAAAGAAAAACGTGCTAGGTGAAGACAGAAGACGTCCTGTGCTGACATCAGAAGAAAGTCGACGATGAAAAGGTGGATCATCAGAAGGACCAATCGACTACAGCTGTTGTGCCGCCGGCATTCCCTATTTTCAGATAACAGCTGGACGGAGGACTTGAGCCATGCTGGACCCAACAAATGTACTGATGTTGTTGATGTTGTTGATGTGTAATAAAAAGATATAACACCCTAACATGTGAAGTAGGAGCATTTTTTTTTATGTATTTTGAAGTATTTCATTCTCTGATTTTTGTTAACATGTACTACAAAGAATGTTTTTTTTAAAGATTAGTCACTTTTTCTATGAGTTCATTTGATCAATGTTTTGTATTACCAAATGCAATGTTGTAGACATACTACTGAGTGGGACGAATTCTTATTTTGACACGGCCTGGTTAGGCAATGTAACACCTGTTTTTGTTTGTAGAATGTGATTTGCAAGTTTGCCTCGGACACTATGCTAGATATAAAGGATCTTTAGATCACTCTATGTTCACTTACTGTGTATGTATTTTATTTTTTTTCTCCTGTCATAGAAGCTTTAATCTTGGCGGGAGGTATAGTAAGCTTTGTCAGATCAAACTATGCCAGTAGAAAAACATACATCTCTAGTGTTATAATTTGTAAAATGTAAGGATGCATTATCGCCTCAGGGACTATATTAGATACTGCACATGATGTTACTGTCTACTTAAAATGTGTCATCAGTTCTCTGAGCATGAAAGCTTTGGTCTTGGCGGGAGGTGTAGTGATGGGTTGTCAGACCACAGCTTACATCTCAGAAACAGTCCAGACTTGACCCGACATTAGGGAGGTCAAGTGTAGGGTAACTCACAGCTGACCAAGGGTTATAAATCAGCCAGGCTCCCCTCCCATGTCACACATGTAAGAAGGCACCGGCCGACTCTCTCCCAATATACAATAACCTACACCGCAGAAGAAGTCCAGACCGGACCCTACATTAGCGAGGGCAAATGTAAGGAGACCCTTCGCCGGCCCCCCTGATCAGCTCAACCTGACGGCTCGCCTCCCAATATATAGGACGTCCTAGTCCTCCCTCAGACAGAGAGGCAGAGAGAGACAGAGAGAGAGAGAGAGAGAGAGAGAGAGAGAGACAGAGAGTGTGTCTTGTAACCAAGAAGGGCCAGCTACTCACGTCCCCTGTAGTCCTGCTCGTTGAGAGGTGGAGTCAGAGAGGACCTGGAGGCAGCTCAAGCCCTGGTCAGGACCGAGACTTCCCTCCGGCGCTAGCTAAGCAGCGTCTCCTGAGACAACCAGACCACTCATAGCCTCCCTAGGTCATGAGTGTTTGGTTGTCAGAGCTTCCATGGGATGAGTTACTACGTGGAAGTGTATTCAAGTGTCATGTTCGTGTCCGAGAATCAGAGTGTCTAGTAAACGTAATAATATGACCTGCAACGTAAATATATATCCTGTAACTTCAATAGAAGGTGTTATTAATGTGTCTCATGCTGCGTTCGTAATTAATAAAGAGTTGTAACGAAGCGGTGTGTTTGAGAAGTCGTCTAAGACGTACACATAGAGATGGCTGACGTATTAGCCATGATGCTATGTAACATTCATCACGAGCACGCTACCAAACATCTCACTTCTACTAAATATTCTTCCTATATATATAAATATTCTTCATGCAAGATCCGCCTTGTTATAGGGGCAAAATAATGACCATCCACATGAACAATAAGGCTGATTCTTTGTGTAGTATAGCGAGTGAGTGTGACCCATATTGAATGAGAGGCAGGAGGCTTTGTTTACTCGCCTACCGTGTTGGAGATTGTGTTTACATTAACATATTACCTTCAGTGAGTATCCTATGGATGGATTACTTGACGAGGTCGTGGGTGGTATGATAAGGTTTCTGGAGCCTATGTATGTATGTATGTAGATGATGTGTATGGTGTAGGTTTGTGCAGGTCCCCGAAAGGAACCGTTTATGCTAACTGTGAACTTCATTAGACACACACACACACGCACACACACATATACACACAAACATAGACACACACACACACACACACACACACACACAGCTCCATAAACCGGTATCGTGTTTCCTGTTACTGTTAAATGTTGTGCATCTTTAAGTTGTACCATCATCATCATCATTACCATCTTCATCATCATTACCACCATCAAGACCACCACCATCAGCATCGTCATTAACATCATCATCATCATTGCCATCACCATCATAATGTTCCAGCCCTTATCAATTAGTATTAAATAAATATGGGCTAAGGACATATATTCATTATATACATTCTATCACCCAGACTATTGAGCATAAAGCTACATAAGCATTTGTTCTGTCACACCTCCTAGGGTGGACAGCACACATAAACATTAGTAGTTTCACACAGATTCAGGTTACAACCCATAAATATATGTCTCCAGGCCTCCGTGAGAGTAGGCCTGTGGCGTGTAGCCTCTTATCTCTGCGTTGACGTATAGATTACATACCCCCTTACAAGCAGACAGAGAGAGGTTCGCCTAGTTCACAGTTTCACACAGTTCACCAGTTCACAGCCAGACACCTTACCAAAGAGACGTGTGCGAGCATAGCTCCCAGGCTGAATATCTCTCTAATTATATAAACTAATTACAAGCTAATAGCTAATGCTCAGTAGTCTGTCAACAAACAATTCTGTAACTACCAGAGCATCCAATATAACTAGAAAATCACCACGTGTGTTTACATTAAACCAAGGAACCACAAATGAAGATAACAGAACCTGTGTGCACTTGTGTATACTTACAAGCTAAGATAATTACAAGTGTAACCCAGGTGGGCTTGGACGACTCAACGACTCAACTCAACGACTCAACGACTCAAAACTACGACTGTCTCAAAGGTGACACGCCGTGAGACTACCTATTATCTCACCCAGCTTCATCAAAGGTACCAGCGACTACTCTACACTCATTGAGGCAAGTGTTAACAAGTGAGATCGTTTGATATCAAACCCCGGCCCAAACAATAACCACCACCATCATCACCACCGCCACCACCACCACCATCATTATCAACTAACGATAACAATTTACAAAACACTTCACTAACAATAAACATTCACAAAACATTCAACAGATAATTTCACATCCACACAAATGGAACACCACCCAACCACCTCACCTTACCTCATCTCACCTGTACACTTGATAGGCCTAATGTAACCTTTGCAACACTCGGCAATTCATCCAGTGTACTATAACATTACTGTGGAAATCGTATGGCGAATGGCGTGTTTGTGTGTCTTTCCACCGAGGGAATTATTCTCTACCTTGTCGTGATTAATGCTCATCAGAAAATTAGGTATCAACACATACGTTAAAATTGTCCTAAACACACAATTTGTACGTTAAAATGACCTTAAACACACAACCTGTACGTCAAAACACAACCAGTACGTCAAAACACAACCAGTACGTCAAAACACAACCAGTACATCAAAACACAACCAGTACGTCAAAACACAACCAGTACATCAAAACACAACCAGTACGTCAAAACACAGCCAGTATGTCAAAACACAACCAGTACATCAAAACACAACCAGTACGTCAAAACACAACCAGTACATCAAAACACAACCAGTACGTCAAAACACAGCCAGTATGTCAAAACACAACCAGTACATCAAAACACAACCAGTACGTCAAAACACAACCTGCACGCCAAAACGCAACCAGTACATCAAAACACAACCAGTACGTCAAAACACAGCCAGTACGTCAAAAACACACAACCAGTATGTCAAAACACAACCAGTACGTCAAAACACAACCAAAAACAGCCAAAACACAACCAGTACGCCAAAAACACAACCAGTACGTCAAAACACAACCAGTACATCAAACACAACCAGTACATCAAACACAACCAGTACGTCAAAACACAACCTGTAAGGGCCAAAACGCAAACCAGTACCGCCAAAAACACAACCTTTACGCCAAACACAACCAGTACGCCAAAACACAACCAGTACATCAAAACACAACCAGTACATCAAAACACAACCAGTACGTCAAAACACAGCCAGTACGCCAAAAACACAACCAGTACGTCAAAACACAACCAGTACGCTAAAAACACAGCCAGTACGTCAAAACACAACCAGTACGTCAAAACACACAGTACGGTCAAACACAACCAGTACGTCAAACACAGCCAGTACGTCAAAACACAACCAGTACGCCAAACACAACCAGTACATCAAAAACAAACCAGCACGTCAAAACACAGCCAGTATGCCAAAACACGTAACCAGTACGTCAAAAACACAACCAGTACGTCAAACACAACCAGTACGGCCAAACACAACCAGCATACCAAAAACACAACCAGTAACATCGCAAACACAACCAGTACGTCAAAAACACAACCTGTATGTCAAAACGCAACCAGCACGGCCAAAACACAACCTGTACGTCAAAAACACAACCAGTACGTCAAACACAACCAGTACATCAAAACACAACCTGTATGCCAAAACACACCAGTACTGCCAAACACAACCTGTATGCCAAAAACACAACCCAGTACATCAAAAACACAACCAGTACATCAAAACAATAACCAGTAATACAAAAAACACAACCTGTATGCCAAAAACACAACCAGTACGTCAAACACAGTACATCAAAACACAACCAGTACATCAAAACACAACCAGTACGTCAAAACACAACCTGTATGTCAAAACGCAACCAGTACGTCAAAACACAATCGATGAGTCAAAACCTAACCAGTACGTCAAAACACAACCAGTACATCAGAACACAACCAGTACGTCAAAACACAACCTGTACGTCAAAACACAACCAGTACGTCAAAACACAACCAGTACGTCAAAACACAATTTGTATGTCAAAAACACAACCAGTACGTCAAAACACAATCTGTACGTCAAAACACAACCTGTACGTCAAAACACAACCAGTACGTCAAAACACAACCAGTACGTCAAAACACAACTTGTATGTCAAAACCTAACCAGTACGTCAAAACACAACCAGTATGTCAAAAGACAACCTGTAAGTCAAAACACAATCGGTGCGTCAAAACCCAACCAGTACGTCAACACACAACCTGTACGTCAAAAACACAACCATTACATCAAAACACAGCCAGTACTTCAAAACGTATCCAGTACGTCAAAACACAACCAGTACGTCAAAATAACCATAAAAACACACAACCAGTACATCAAAACACAACCAGTACATCAAAACACAACCAGTACGTCAAAACACAACCTGTACGTCAAAACACAACCTGTACGTCAAAACACAACCAGAACGTCAAAACACAACCTGTATGTCAAAACACAACCAGTACGTCAAAATAACCATAAAAACACACAACCAGTACATCAACACAACCAGTACGTCAAAACACAACCTGTACATCGACACCTGACAACACAACCAGAACGCAAAACACATTCAAAACCTAACCAGTGAGTCAAACACAACCAGCTTCAAGGAAACACAACGTACGTCAAAACAATCGGTGCGTCAAAACCTAACTAGTACGTCAACACACAACCTGTACGTCAAAAAAAACCATTACGTCAAAGGCACAGTGATTTCAAAATAACCATAAAAACACAACCAGTACGTCAAAATAACCATAAAAACACAACTAGTACGTTAAAATAACCATAAAAACACACAACCAGTACGTCAAAATACAACAAGTACGTCAAAAACACAACCTGCTCGTCAAAACACCTATAAACATACGTCAGAATTAACAGTTAAGTTATAGGTAAATTTTTCAGTTTTTTGGTGAGTCATTAATATGTCCACAGCTTGCTCCTACATGTTTGTGTTGTTAATGTTGTTGTTTTTGTGTTATTTTTTGGATTGATATTATATATTCTAGTCAGACAATCAGTAAGGGCAGCATATCAGTGATGGTACACGACAATGTTATGTATATACTATGTATGTTAGGGGAGGAGGGATGATGTTTATTGATGATGTCATAGCTCCAGCTGGTAAGGTGGCCAGACTGTTGTAATTCCATAACTCTTCATAGTAACATCATTATAAATCCAAGTAATGGTTTTGACCAATCAGCTGTCATTCCGTTGCTCTTCATGACGTCACAACTCCAGGTGAGAGGCTTGGCCAACAGCTGTTACCTGTGACGTCATTGATCAGGTTGAGGCACAGTTCCTCTGGCCGTGAAATAAATAAATAAATATTGTGTTTTAATGCTCTTGTGCCATTAATACATAGTGATGATTTTGTTCATATTTTTAAAGTGTATAGAAAGCTAAAGGTCTCCAAACCATGATAAAACATAGGTTACTGAGAGGTTATTATGTACAGTTCTGGAAAATATATTGTCTGAACCTAAAGTTACCAAGTTGTTGTATTTACACTGTTCACTTCTCAGCTCTCCTACATTGTTCACCTCAGCTCTCTATTATTGTTATTGATATATTACCGAGTTATAAAAACAAGGCTGCCTCCCACCTGCACACCTGTGCAACATCTGCCACTTGCTGCCACCTGTTAATTAAACACCTGAGAATCTTAAGGTCAAATATTGTGCCTATGGGTACTCTTAACTCCATTAAGATTCAATCTTATTTTCGCATCCTTGTATCATAAGCAACAAACACCTGTTGAGTATGAGACTGGGCTGGTACGCCTAGTACGCTAACTTCAATATCTAAATCTTTAACTTTGTAACAATACATCTTGGAGGAGAGATCAGCTAAAACTAATGGCCCATCACTTTTTGGGTAGATTTAGTGTATATAAACAGAAAATAATTTCAGTTTCAATATTTTGCAACCTTTGCTAGGGCGTGAAATTTATCGAAAATCTGCATTAATTTGTATTACAATTAAATAGTGAACATTGCTTTCTGACTTCATTCTTTAACAACCCAACTAACAATATTTTTTTTGTTTCAGATGCTGATGCATTTATAAGTTGATAATATTTTGCGATGGCTGCTTGTGTCAGGACGAGGAACCAAAATCATCTCAGTCACTATCTTTGGTCTGGGAGAGAGCTCCTGAAGTCGGAGTTGCCTACATTGAGAGATGCTTTGAGATACGGTTTAATCAGGCAAATCAGTGAAAAGAACCAAAGAACTTACACAAACAAAGACATTGCCAGTGATATGACCAAAGCTGTCTTGGCACAGTACCTCTGGCTAACGCTCAGTTCAAGCCTCCAGTCATAACAAGTCAGAAGAAGATTAGTGAGAGACTGCTAACCAGGTGGGAAAAGGCAAGAGATATCTCTCTTGGGAGAGGAAAACTTGCAGTTAAGGACAGCTTTGTGGCAACTGCACCAGTTATTTGACATAATTACTTGCAAGTGCCCAATTGTTCTCTGTCCTGAGTTTGGATGCGATCGTGACTGTAAATCGAGGCCCACATCTCCTGTATTTGCGAAGCGTGAACTGAAGATTCCTGTGATCGAACTGGCATTTGTCAAAGCACAGAGAAGACTGGCAGTATAGGGGCTCTCATGATTTCTAGCCAAGATATTCCGGGTCAAGAGACAGGAGGCTGCCACAGAGAGACAGAAGAGGAGAAGAGTTGCCGAGGAAAAGAAGACTTGAAGGCCAGGGTGAGGTAAAAAGGCCGATGATTGGAGTCAAGCTGATTCAGAGTTTAATGACTTCCCCATGGCTGATCCGAGAGTGCTGACCAGGAGAATGGTGACTTTGTCCCTAACCCAGAAAATAATGATCCCAAACCTTCCAGGCATAAGATTCGAAATAGGAAAGATATCCAGGCATAGCTCTCCCAGCATGCGACACCACACTGGTCTCAGAGAAACTGCAGAGATGCAACAGCTGCCTGGATTGACGGTGGTTTGATAACACCTGATGATGTTCACCTGGTGATAGATCATAACAAAGTAAGGAAGCTCAGGAGAAACTTGTCAGTAACCTAGAAGAGGAGTTTGATAAGGGATAAGAAAAATGGAATCAATTGTTTGTTCTTTGATGGGAGAAGGGATGACACTAAAGTGTTCATGAAAGTTGGAGATTCTGACAAGTTGTTCCCTGCCATGGTGAAGGAGGAACACTAATCCTGCTGCAGTGAACCAGGAGGTAATATTTGTGGCATTTCCTCCAGAAAGATGACATCAGGAAACCAGCTGAGATAGTGGCAGATAACATTGTGAACTGGCTCAGAGAGAGGAACGTGAACCAGACCCTGCAGGCCATTGGAGGGACAGCACCAACACGGACACAGGGTGGCAAGGGAGGTCATACAGTGGATAGAGCGGAAGATTGGGAGGAAGCTGGTCTGGATTGTTTGTGACCTCCACACCAACAGAGTTGCCACTTGGACATCTGATCCAGGAGCTGGATGGCAAGACTCTTTCAAACAACAGATGGTCTGGTCCTCTTGGCAATATGCTGGACTCTGCCACTGAGTTAGAAATAAGGTATAAGAACATAAGAACATAAGAATGGAGGAAACTGCAGCAGCGGACCTATTGGCCCATACTGGGCAGTCCCGTTTACACCCAGCCCTATTGTTCATATGAGCATCAACCTATGTTTGAAGTAATTCAGTGTATTCGAGTTAATGATGGCTATTTGTGCTTATTCCATTCATCCACTACTCTGTTTCCAAACCGGTGTTTACCTATTTCACGCCTAAATCTAAATTTGTCTAATTTAAAGAGCCATTGTTACGAGTTCGCTCCTGGTTGGATAATTTGAGTACCTTTGTAATGTCCCCTTTGTTTTAGCCCTGCCTTCCCGCCGCCTACCCCTCTATCAGGTCGCCCTCCTCTCGTCTCTCGAGGTAAATTAAGATCTTTAACCTGTCTCTGCTCTCCAAGGTTCCTAATGCCGGGATTAGTCTTGTCATTCTCCTCTGGATTCTTTCAAGGATTCTATATCCATTCTAATACGGTGACAGAACTGAACTTTCGTAATCAGGTGTGTGTGGTCCTGAGAGCAAGATACGGTTTAGGATGACCTCGCTAGTCTTATAACTAACACTCCTTTGTGTATGAACCCAAAGTACTTTATTAGCCTTATTCACGAGCAAAAACACATTGTTTACTTGGCCTAAAGGTTCCTACTTATCATTACTCCTAAATCTCTCTACTTGTTCGGATTTCTCCTATGGCATACGTTGTTCATCTGGTATCGGTTTCCCTGTTTACATCTCCTATACTGAGTACTTTACATTTGTTGACATTGAATTTCATCTGCATTTCCAGACCATTGGAAAAATTTGTTTTAGATCTTCCTGTAGTTTTTGCGAGTCCTCGTCAGATTTGATAACCGTCCTATTTTAGTGTATGTAAAATTTACTTATGTTGCTGTCTATGCCGATATCTATGTCGTTTATGTATATAATAAACAATAATGGTCCAATGCTGAGCCTTAGGGAACTCCACTTGTGGCGTTGCTCCAATGGGACTTAGTGCGTTAATGCTCTTTCGCTGTTTCCTGTCCTGTAGCCGCCCTAATCCATTTAAGGATGTCACCTTTGTTGCATGAGCTTCTACCTTTCCTAATTAGTCTTTCGTAGAGACTCTGTCGAAGGCTTTGCTAAAATCGAGATATACCACATCATAATTGTGCCCTAGATCACTGATTAGAAGCTGATGAAAAGAATGTTAATAGATTAGTTAGGCAGAACGTCGCTTGTGAAGCCATGCTGGAATCATTGATCAATCGGTTCTTCTCAGGTATTGTTCGAATAGAGTTTGAAATGATTGCTTCCAGTAATTTGGCTACTAATGATGTTGATGTTAGACTGATTGGGCGGTAGTTAGAGGATAGTGATCCTATCCCTTCTTGAAAATCATTACATTAAGCTATCCTCCAGGATTCTGGTACTACACCTGTTTTTAGGACATGTTAAACAACTTTCTAAGGGCATATAAGCTCTTCCTTACATTCCTTTAATACTCTGCTTAAAATATCTCGCCGGGACCAGGTGACTTATTAGGCTTTGGTTTGTCTATTTGCTTACTAACATAGATTTACTAGTCACTACTATCTCCCACTTAATTTGTTTTCTTCACTATCTCTGAATAAATTAAGTGCCTCCAGGTATCATGTTTAAATTTTCGGTGGTGAAAATTGTTGAAAAATATTTATTCAGATTATTACTCATTTCTCCGTCGTTATCAGTTAGCTCGCCGGTATCTGACCGTATTGGTCCAATCTTTTTTCGTGTTTTAGTTTGATACATTTGGTAGAATCATTTGGGGTTTGTCTTCGCCTCCCTTGCTATCCTTACCTCATTATATCTCTTGGCTTTCCTTATCTCGGTTTTAACCCTACTCGCCAATATCTTATAATAATCCTGGAGGTAAATTTCGCCACACTTTATCCTTCTACCTATAGCCTTCCTTTGGCCAATGATGTTCTTTAAATAATTATTTATCTATTTAGGGTCATTGTTGTCTGATCTGAGTTTTTTGTATGGTATGTTCTGCCTTTGTGCATTAAGTAACTCACTATTTAAATTATCGTGGAACTCGGCAATCTCAGATCTCGTTATCAGGTCGGTGTCACCTGTCAGGTTCACGGCCAAGCGCGACACCCCCTCTCTCAGCTGCCTCTTTAAACTGTCAAAGTTTGCCCTTCTGAAATCTGGTACTTTAGTGGAATTTTCCTTATGTCTGCCCTGAAAATCTAACTGGAATCGAATTTCTTTGTGATCGCTGTTTCCAAGTTCGTTCCCTACCTCGCCATTGCTAATGAGGTTTTCTCTGTTCGACAGAACTAAATCCAGTATATTATTACCCCATGTGGGTTCGGTTATATGTTGACTTAGGAAACAGTCCTGGATCGTCTCGAGAAAATCCTCTGATTCTGAGTTGCCCGTAAGGTCAGTCCAATCTATTTGGCCAAGGTTAAAGTCGCCTACTATACAGACTTTGTTGTATGAAGCCCTGCATTTCATCCCAGAATAAGTCGCTCATTGACGCCTTTATCAAGATTGGGGGTCTATATATTACCTAGCCGATTAATTTTTCCCAGGCAAATCGGCTTAATTCTGTCAGAATTGTTTCTGTATTCCTCTCAGTTTTTATTTCCTTGTTTATTTCACTTCAGATTAATCCTAACATAGATTGCTACTCCGCCTCCTTTCCTGGTCTGCCTATCAGTATGGAACAGTTTGTAACCCGCAATTTGGTATTCGACTGGTAATTCACGTGTGTCTAGGTTGATCCATGTTTCAGTGAATGCAATTATATCGATTTCTTCGGTGCATACCAAGGCCTTAATATCATCCATTTTGTTTCTCATACTTCTACTGTTCGCATAGTATACATTTAAGTTAGTCGTGTTCTGAGTCCCTCCCTTACCGCGTTTAGTTTTAAACTCCCTGTCTAATTTAGTTTTGTCATCATTCCTAACACTATTTCCCTGTAATCTTTCGCTTTGTTTACCCGCTCCCACTGCAGTCTCCTCCACCCCTGTGCCCCTATGTTCTCTTAGCAGTTTAAAGACTTTGATATCTTTTGAACTGCCCCCTCTAGAGCCCCAGCCAGGGTTGCTACTCCATCCCTAGACAGGTGCACCCCATCCCTAGCATAAAGGTCCCTTCTGCCATAGAAGTTGTCCCAGTTGTCAATGAATGGGACTGATATTGACTTGCAATATCTGTCAAGACGGTCGTTAACACCAACTGCCCTTGACAACCATTCACTGCCAACTCTCCTTCTAGGCAGGACACGGCATATGATAGGGATCCCTCCCTTAGTCCTAATACGATCTATGGCTGCCTTGAACTTATCAAGAAGTTCCTCGCTCCTACACCGGCCAATATCATTGCCTCCTGCACTGAGGCAGATAATGGGTTTGTTCCCATTACCAGACAAGATATTGCCCATCCTGTCAATTATATCCCCCACCCCAGCTCCTGGCAAACACACCCTCATCCTATTTTTGTTTTTACCACAAAAGGCCCTCTCCATGTACCTTACCTGTGAGTCACCAACAATTAAAGTCTTTATACCTTCCTTGTCATCCCTGCCCCTGACTGTACTAACGTCCAATTCGTCTATCACGGGACTGAACGGGTTGGTACACTTAGCTGTTGTTGTCGTTGTTGTCGTATTCTTCGTGTGCTTCTTCACCACCAGCTTGGTCCTCCCACTACTCACGACTTTCCACTCGTTTGATTTTTCGTCAGACACTGGCTTTACTCGTCCAGCCTCTCCTTTTAACTTCGCCAGCTCTTTCCTTAATTTCAGGTTCTCCAACGTGGCCCTCTCAATTTCTAACTTGGCCCTCGCCAATTCTTCAGTGGACCACTCCAGTTTGGTCAACAAACTCTCATACCCAAGACCGCACATATCACTGGCCATATCTGATAATTATCCCTCTGGAGCTAACCCTGCCATGACCTTTCCCCTAGTGAGGTCAGAACACAAATCCGAGCTTTGAAAAAATCACAGTTGGCCCTCCACTCGTTGAGCTTGCACATACTGTCATTGACGACCTGAGTACTGACCAGTACTATGGTTACATGATTTGCAGTGCCATCAAAACTGGGGTAATGCTTGATAGACTTGCTTACCTGCAGATAGGTCCAGTCTCACATTCTAGGTGGCTCACAACGGCTCTCAGGTTCTGCAGAATTTGGGTCGCTCATCATAAACTGAAAGGGAACCAGCTTCACAACCTGAGACTTATTGTCCAATCTTATCGTGAGTGTCTACTTGCCAAATTGGTTCAACACCAAGGTCAAGTCATCGTTCTCCGAAGGTCCGAGGTATGTTCTTCCAGCTTGAGCTCCTGAGGAGTCAGCCAAGGAAGGTTGTTCAGATTGTGGAGCAGACTGTGAGGAGATCTTCCTGGTATGCTCATCCTGAGGCAGTTCTGCAGACAATGCTCTGCAGTAAGGATGAGGAGGAGAGAAGAGTGGCAGTCAAAAAGATCTTGGATATGAGACTTATGAGAGGATCTGGGCATGACGAATCAGTTGGTGACGATTCCTTCAGGGTCAGGAAGATTCCTGAAGTCAATCTAGGTGCCAAGACCCTCACTGATCTCATAGATCTGGATAACATCCAGGCTGGCAGTGAGCCCCCTCTTACCTGCAGCCTCACCAATGTTCAAGTCAGAGCTTTCCTGGACAACCCCATGCATGTCCCTGCCTGGCCCTCGCACACCCAGAGTATAGAGCGCGTGTACAGCAAGTGAGCGAGGCCAGCAGTCACGTGTACAGCCAGGAGAGGAGGGAAGGCTACATCCGAGCTCAGGTGGTCAGCAGGGAGGTGATGAGTAGAAACAGAAGCAAGAAAGAAATGTTCTCTATGGTGTGCAGCAACACAGGGTCGTAGTAGTAAAACCGGTTTTTGTATTTGATGATTGTGTTTTCTAAAGGAATCTTAAATTTAATAAATGTGTCAAGATCATTCGTTTCACTATTCTGGATCATTTTCATCCTAATAAATTAACCTGATACATTTACTTTACCTTAAATAAGCTATTTAGTGGTGTTGGTAAAAGGGTGGGAATACTGAGTTTTCATAAGATTTCAAGTTAAAATTTACCTAGCAAAAAATAAAAACTTTTCAAATCTGAAGATATCACATGATTCTGCACATAGAACTACATCATTAATACCATGGGCCGATTTTTCAAACTCAAAAAAAAAAAATTCGCCTCCGTATGACACACCCTAATACAGTACTCTTATAAGCGGCCTAAGTTTATATGCTTATCAAATACAACAACAAATCTGACTCAGCATAGTGCTAGGCCAGCTTTAATAATAAGCAGCGTAAGATCAGTATTTTGGTTTACGATACACCCGCTGTCTGAAGTTTTCTCGTTCAAATTAAAACACGTCAAAGGGAGTAACAACAGTATATTTATGATTAATAAGATATGGCCAGTTCTGAATAATTAACCCATCTTTTAAGTTATCCTAATGATCCTCAGTTAAACATACTGCACAAACATCTTTACTACATCGACTTATAAAACGACTAATGATTGAAAACGATGATTTTGGCGGAGTAACAGCTATTCCAATTGATTTTTAATATTTCGGTCATAAACTGTTTTTATTCATAAACCGGAGACATTAATTTTTTTATTTCGTGTCAGAGAATAGTTCAACCAAGTTAGACATATATCATAGAAAACCATCAAGTCAGGATAAATCAGTTAATAGTTCTGAAATAGCAGTATTGTATGTTACTCTCGCTGAGTGGCCCATATGCCCGTCCTTCACCTTGGGTGACATTACCACTGTGCAGCTCAACAACCAATCACAGTTACCCCCCTTACTCTGACGTCACTAAAATTATTTACCTGATGTTAATTGTTTCTCCTCAACAGATGACTCAGGCGGGTAGTTTAGTGATTTATATTGATTATATGACATTATTCACGTCTCTTCTTAGTAGTTATTAATGTTGTAATAGTTAACTGATCGATTTTATAACGATATTCATTAGCAAATACGTTATATTGTTTATTTATTGAGCACGAAACATTATTATTATTATAATTTATTGTTATTATTATTATTACATTTTACACTAGACTTTTATAAGAAAATGTCATAATACTTATATATACAAGTATTCAGTGCCGGATTTAGACCTGTGGAGGCCCATGGGCAGCCTCTTTGTGGAAGCCCCCCTCATTATAACTACCCAAGAGGGTGGGGTGGAGAGTGAAGCGAGCCTAAACATCTGGGAGTTCCTGGGGGCGCTGTAAGCCCCCCTGGAAAAATTTCAAATTTGAACACTTCTTTGGAGAATTTTGAACCCATATGCAGTTATATTGAGGAAATTAGAACATTGAGAAATTTTTAATTAACTGTATATTTATTGATAGTGTACAAATTCCCAATACACACACATATGTGAAAGTATTGTAGGAATTCGTGGTATAATGTTGTCTAGCACTCAGGATGGATGGGAACTCAAAGGTGGTTTTCTTGTATAATATAAGTTATATGATAGACAGTCTGGTGCTGGAGGTGCAGTGTGGTGAGGAGCTGCTCAGTAGAGACGTTCTGTGAGTAGCGTGTTGAAGGAGGTAGATGTGCAGGAGCTTCATTAGAGAAGATGTTGCCTGTTGCTGGCCTCCTGGTTGAATGAATGCTGGACAGCGAGGAGCTTGCTGGAGTAGGTGTTGCGTGTTCAAGAAGAATGGCCAGAATGAATCTCAATGGAGAGACAGAGCTTATATACCCAGCAGCCGTCAGTCCTCTATGAGTCATGTTGGGAAAACCCGAGAAAGTCGCCGGTCTTTGGTTCCGTTGCTAGGTTACGGTAACATCTGGTGTCGCCGCTCGCTTGGTTGCTAGGGAAGATGGTAGCAGCTGGTGACGCCGCTACGCAGTTGTAGGGGAGAAGTCCACTACAATACTCCCCCTCCCCTCCCGGCGCGGCGGGAGGCTGGATGTTGTCCGGGTTGTGTCCCACACATAACACATACCGGGCAGGTGTATGTACGACTCGACCGCTACGTGTAACAACTCCGTCTAGTGACACAAAACCTGTGGGAGAATTTGGAGGAGAAAGAGGGTTTGGGATTACAGGAGGTTGTACAAGCAATGGTTGTTGTGCTCCTGCTGCTGCAGGGGCTGCGCCAGGAGGAGGGTCCATGGCAGGAGCAGGTTCTATGATAGAAGGGAGGTCTATTACAGGTTCAGGTTCTATGACAGGAGGAGGGTCTATGACAGGAGCAGGTTGTACATGAGGGTGAAAAGAGGGTGCCCAGAAATGTCGTGGGCGTGGTGTTGCTGCCGGTGGTAACTGCGGGTAGACTGGTGCAGGCGTAGTTTGTTGATGGTGCTGCTGGGCTGGGGCCCCGACGGGTAAGGCGGCCGGTTTGACTCGGTCTATGCTGACGGTGTCATGTCTGCCATTCCGGATAATTGTCAGGAACTTTGCCGAACGGGTAACCACCTGGAAGGGTCCATCGTAGGGGCGTTGTAATGGGTTGCGGTGAGCATCATGCCTGACGAAAACATACTCGGCTGTGAGTAGTGCAGGAGGGATGTGTTCAGGGCGCTGAGTAGGCTGGCGTGGAGCAGTAGCTCTGAATGCAGAAACTGCTTGTCGTAGCTTTTGGAGTAAGTCGTGACGAACGGCTGGAGTGGTTTGGTTGGGATCAGGAGGGAGTGAGAAATCCCCGGGTAGCCGAAGGGGCTCGCCTAGTGTCAGATCTGCTGGGCTACAGTCCATATCCTCCTTGTGTGACGCACGGATGCCGAGGAGCACTAAGGGAAGCGCATCAGTCCAGCTGTAAGGGTCGTGCTGTGCCTTGAGTGCATCCTTCAGCTGCCGGTGAAAACGTTCTACCATGCCGTTGGCTTGAGGGTGGTATGCTGTAGTGCGTTGTCTAGACGTGCCGAGGAACTGTAGGAGGTGCTGCCAGAGTTGTGACTCAAACTGTACTCCTCGGTCAGTGATTACGGTTGCGGGGGGGGGGGGCCAAAACATGAAACCCAACTGGACATGAAGGCGCGGACAGTAGTCTCTGCTGTAGCGTTGGGAATGGGAATTGCTTCTGTCCACCTGGTGAAACGGTCGATGCAGGTGAAGATGTAGGTGCTACCGTAGGATGATGGTAGAGGTCCCACGATGTCGAGGTGTACTACTTGGAAACGTCCTTTGGGAATAGGGAAGGTTTGTAAGGGGGCCCGTATGTGACGATGTATTTTGGAGGACTGGCAGGCCAGGCACTGGGCAGCCCATTTCTTAGTATCAGACTTGATGCCGGGCCAGACGACACGTTGCGTGAGGAGGCGCTGGGAGGCCCTCACACCCGGGTGGCTGAGACCATGGATGCGGTCGAAAACAGCGCGGCGGTGGACGTGAGGCACGAACGGTCTAGGCTGTCCACAGGATACGTCTCACCACAATTTTATCTTTGTGCCAGGAACAGGGAGTTCTTGGAGTATGAGGCCTGAGGGGGATGTCTTGTATGCTGCCAGGTCTTCGTCTTTCTCTTGAGCCGCGGCTAGCTGCCCATAATCAATGGGTGGAGATGAGGGAAGAATGGTGGATATACAACGAGAGAGGGCGTCGGCGATCTCGTTGTGGCTGCCTTTAATGTGTTGGACGTCGCTGGAGAACTCCGAGATGTAAGCCAAGTGGCGCAGGACACGAGGTGTATGTGACTGGGAAGCTGAAGCGAAGGCGTGGACGAGGGGCTTGGGATCAGTGAAGATGGTGAACTGACGGGCCTCGAGGAAGTGTTGGAAATGTCTGACAGCCAAGTATATGGCCAGGAGTTCTCGATCAAAAGCGCTGTACTTGAGGTGTGGTGGTTGAAGCCGTTGTGAGAAGAAAGCAACGGGCATGAAAGTTCCGTTGATCTCCTGCTGTAAGACGGCGCCCACTGCAGTAGAAGAAGCGTCTGTTGTGAGAGTGGTCCGGGCGTTAGGTGCCGGGTGGGCCAGGAGGGTGAGGCGTGTGATGTGCTGTTTGATAGTGGTGAATGCCGTAGTAGCCTCTTGAGTCCACATGAGAGACTTGTGAGACTTCTTTGGGCGTCCCTTGAGAAGGTCGTGTAGGGGGGCTAGGACGGTGGCAGCTTTGTCAATGAAGCTGTGGTAGTAGTTGACTAAACCCAGGAATTCTCGGAGTTTCTTCGCCGTTTCAGGTTTGGGGAACTCCCTAATCGCGGTTATCTTCTGTGGTAGGGGTTGTATGCCACTGGGCGAGACTCTGTGACCGAGGAAATCGATGGCCGAGGTTCCAAAGACGCACTTAGCAGGATGAACTTTCATGTTGTTGTTCTGCAGGCGTTGGAGAAGGAGTTGTAGGTGGTGGCGGTGCTCGGCAGGCGTCGAAGATGCGACGAGGACGTCGTCAATGTAGACGGTGACAAAATCGAGGTCGCGAAGCATATGGTCCATGAACCTCTGGAAAGTCTGTGCTGCATTGCGTAAGCCAAAACTCATGAAAGTGTACTCGAAGAGTCCAAACGGAGTGGTGATGGCTGTCTTCTGGGTATCTGCCGGTGCTGCTGGGATCTGGTGGAAGGCACGCTCCAAGTCGATCTTCGAGAAGATAGTCTTGCCATGAAGTTTGTGGTGAAAGTCCTGGACATGCGGAATAGGGTACCTGTCAGGTTTGGTGACGAGATTCAGGGCTCTGTAGTCGCCACACACCCTCCACTCGCCGGGTGTTTGCTTAGGAACCATGTGAAGAGGCGATGCCCAGGGACTCCTTGAAGGGCGAATGATGCCGTCTTGCAGTAGTTTGTTGAATTCTACTTTGGCTGTGTTCAGGAGCTCAGGGCGTAGGCGGCGAGGGCGTGAAAAGACTGGTGGTCCTTTGGTTTCGATGTGGTAGAAAATTCCCGATGTAGGTGGTGGGGGTAGGGAGACTCGGGGTGAGAAAAGCTCCTTGAATTCGTCGAGCAGGGAGGAGAACTCGTTGGAAGGCGCAAGACAGGTGATAGTGTCGGTGTGTCTGGCACGAGAACCCTGGATCTTGCGTGCTGTAGGCTCATGGATGAGGCATAGATGACTTGGTTTGACGCCGAGCTTGTGGAAGGTGAGGAAGTCGAAACCAAGGATGGGTTGAGACACGTCTGCTATCACGAATAACCAACGCAGAGTCTTGGGCAGACCGAGGTCTAAGGCGAGGGTGCGTGCGCCGTAGGAGGCGATGGAGGTACCGTTGGCAGCGAACAGGTCATATGAGGGTTGCTTTGACTTGTCTCGTAGTGAGGGAGGGATGAGGCTGACCGATGAACCTATGTCGATGAGGAACTTCTTGCCGGAGGTGCGGTCGTTGACGTGCAGTAATGAGACGCCTGGAGGGACGGAGGCTGAGGCGTCTACCAGCCTCCGGTGTTGCCGTTTCCCGAATAGGTGCAATCGGGCTCACAGTTTCGAGCATTGCGGCCGAAAGTCTGGTGATACCAGCAGAGGGTAGATTTGTTGTGCTGGGGGTTGGCTGCTGTGTGTCGGAACTTGTAGGGCGTGGTGTGTGAGTCAGGAACTGGTGCAGCAGCGGGTATGGAGGAGCAGAACTGCTCAATGGTGTCCATCCTGCGGTTCAAAATTTGCAACAGGTCCTTGATGTCTTGTGAGGTATTGCTCGGCTGAGGGGTGTTGACCCGGCTTACAAGTTCGGTGGTAGGTACTGGTGTGACCGTGGCGGCAAGGGGTGCAGCAGCGCACTCGTTAAAAATTCTATCTGCCGCGGTTGCATATAGTTCTGGTGTCGTAGAGTAATCTACTGCGGACAGGATATTGCGTACTTCTGTGGGTAGCTTTTGTGCGTGAAGCTGGCGCAGGATAGAGTCGGGGAGTCTGTCTGTGTGACGGGAGTTCAGCCGACACATCTCCTCCCAGAGACGTCCCGGGGTTGAGTTCCCGAGGGAGATAGAGGATAGATCTTGCAGGAGATTGGGGCTGGTCTGTTGATAACACGTCTTCAAGGCAGCCCGCAGGGTAGCGAATTTGTTGTCATCTGGAGGGTTGGAAATGGTTTGTGAGACCCGCGTGGCCACTTCCGTGGGCAAGGCACAGAGCAGGGCGCAATACTTTTGCTCGTCGGTCGCTCGTGAGCCGGCGAGGGCTGCTTCCACATGGTCTAGCCAGTCCTCGACGTTGTGGTTGAAAGTCGGCAGAGAGATCCGTCCGTCCTCCATCCTGTGTGAGTGCTTATCTCCGGGAGTCACCATTTGTAGGAGTTCGTGGTATAATGTTGTCTAGCACTCAGGATGGATGGAAACTCTAAGGTGGTTTTCTTGTATAATATAAGTTATATGACAGACAGTCGGGTGCTGGAGGTGCCGTGTGGTGAGGAGCTGCTCAGTAGAGACGTTCGGTGAGTAGCGTGTTGAAGGAGGTAGATGTGCAGGAGCTTCGTTAGAGAAGATGTTGCCTGTTGCTGGCCTCCTGGTTGAATGAAAGCTGGACAGCGTGGAGCTTGCTGGAGGAGGTGTTGCGTGTTCAGGAAGATGGGCAGAATGAATCTCAATGGAGAGACAGAGCTTATATACCCAGCAGCCGTGAGTCCTCTATGAGTCATGTTGGGAAAACCCGAGAAAGTCGCCGGTCTTTGGTTCCGTTGCTAGGTTACGGTAACATCTGGTGTCGCCGCTCGCTTGGTTGCTAGGGAAGATGGTAGCAGCTGGTGACGCCGCTACGCAGTTGTAGGGGAGAAGTCCACTACAGTATATCCTAAGAGCACACCCACCCACACTCAAGCACAAGCATCAATCGACTCTCTCTCACTCGCACTCTCACTGTACATTTGCAAGACATGTTCTAGGAAATGACAACTGACAAGAGCATTCATCACTGAGCGGCGACGACTTCACTCAACAAGAACACTTGAAAATTCTCTCTCTCATTTTACATCTGCAAGACATGTTTATGTCTACTCGTGGGAAGTTCACGAATCATGGGCGACGCAAGTCTCCTCTTTAATCGACAGACACATGACAACAAATGTGCAGATACTACACGACCCACCCCCCTCCGACCGACTGTCAACAAACACAGCGCGGAAAGGGGACGTGATTGCTACCCGTATCATCATTGGGTATGACTTTGCTTGGGAGATTGGTATCCCCGTATCCCCTGAGCAACGCTCTTGTGCATTATGCAGAAGACCCGACAGCAGCATCCCTATCCACTACCTCCTAAGATGCCTCCGCACACAACGCTTCCGTGACGCCTGCTGGACCACCACTCCACGACCCCCTGACGGAGACACGATGATCCTCCCCATACTGGCCAGATATTTTGTAAATAACATTGATTATGTGTTAAAGGAATATCCTTCCTTCTTTAGGCTTTAGTATGCCCCTTTATAATATTCATACTGTATATACTTGTCACACTTGCCAGATGCTTCTGGTGTCATTGTACAGGGGTACCTAGTGACAGCACTAGGATCCCGCTTCCTCTATCAAGGAATAGACAATCGAAATTGAAATTGAATTGAAAAACACAACGCCCTGATGACATTCGTAATGGAAGTGATAATGAAAAAAAAATACATATATTTTTTTTTAATCTCAATTTCGTTATTCCATGTAATTCATTTTAATCAATATATGTTTGTGGAATTCTAAATATATTATTAGCAACACAAACGATAGCATTCATTAAAAACATACGGTTCATTGGAAAACCAGGTATTCATGAATTTCAAGGAGAAGCTAGTCTAATTTCTATCACGTTTCTTGCTGAACATAGTTTTACGTGATGGAATAGATAAACATGAATTTTAAAGAATAAAAATAAAAATAATCCAAATGAATAAACAAATAAATAAAATATTGTAGTATGTGGAGGCCCCGAGATTGTGGAGGCCCCTGGGCAGCTGCCCACTTTGCCCACTCCTGAATCCGGCCCAGCGAGTATTCATGCTGTAACTACTAGTAAGTAATAGGTTAGTTATCTAAATTATAAAGAGAAAAAAATTTCATTTTCTTAAATCATCACAGAATTCTAACTCATCACAAAAAACGAAACTTTACGAATTTGAATAAACTTGAGTGACGTCAGTACTCAACAGATGGCGCGGGAAGTACTTTTATAAGGATAAATGACGTAATTTTCCTTCTTCCCCAAACAATTCAAGTCTTCCCCAGACATTAATATTCCTCCCTAGCCATTAAAAAGTCTTCCCCAGCCATTAATATTCCTCCCTAGCCATTAAAAAGTCTTCCCCAGCCATAAATATCCCTCCCTAGCCATTAAAAGTTTTCCCAGCCATTAATATTCCTCCCTAGCCATTAAAAAGTCTTCCCCAGCCATAAATATTACTCCCTAGCCATTAAAAAGTCTTCCCCAGCCATTAATATTCCTCCCTAGCCATTAAAAAGTCTTTCCCAGCCATTAATATTCCTCCCTAGCCATCAAAAAGTCTTCCCCAACCATTAATATTCCTCCCTAGCCATTAAAAAGTCTTCCCCAGCCATTAATATCCCTCCCTAGCCGTTAAAAAGTTTTCCCAGCCGTTAATATTCCTCCCTAGCCATCAAAAAGTCTTCCCCAACCATTAATATTCCTCCCTAGCCATTACAAAGTCTTCCCCAACCATTAATAACCCTCCCTAGCCATTAAAAAGTTTTCCCAGCCATTAATATTCCTCCCTAGCCATTAAAAAGTCTTCCCCAGCCATTAATATTCCTCCCTAGCAATTAAAAAGTCTTCCCCAGCCATTAATATAACTCCCTAGCCATTAAAAAGTCTTCCCCAGCCATTAATATTCCTCTCTAGCCCTTAAAAAGTCTTCCCCAGCCATTAATATTCCTCCCTAGCCATTAAAAGTCTTCCCAAGCCATTAATATTCTTCCCTTGCCCTTTAAAAAATTCCCCACCTCCGAGTAGTCCTCCCCAACCCTTAATAGTCTTCCCCAACCCTTGACAGTCTTCCCCAACCCTTGACAGTCTTCCCCAACCCTTGACAGTTTTCCCCAACCCTTGATAGTCTTCCCCAACCCTTGATAGTCTTCCCCAACCTTCATTTATTTTCCCCAACCCTCATTGTTCTCCCCAACACTTAATTGTCTTCCCCAACCCTTAATTGTCTTCCCCAATCCCTAATAGTCTTCCCCAACACTCAACAGTCTTCCCCAACCCTCGATAGTCTTCCCCAACCCTCGATAGTCCTCCCTAATCCTCGATAGTCCTCCCCAACCCATAATCGTCCTCCCCAACCCTTGATAGTCTTCCCCCTCCCTCATTTGTTTTTCCCAACCCTCATTGTTCTCCCCAACCCTTAATTGTCTTCCCCAACCATTGACAGTCTTCCCCAACCCTTGACAGTTTTCCCCAACCCTTGACAGTCATCCCCAACCCTTGATAGTCCTCCCCAACCCTGACAGTCTTCCCCAACCCATAATGATAGTCCTCCCCCCAACTCTTGACAGTCTTCCCCAACCCATAATAGTCCTCCCCAACCCTTATGTCTTCCCAACCCTTGTCATTGACAGTTTCCCCAACCCTTGATAGTCTTCCCCAACCCTTAATAGTCTCCCCAACCCTTGACAGTCTCCCCAACCCTTGACAGTCTTCCCCAACCCTTGATCCTTCCCAACCCATATAGTCCCCTCCCCAACCCTTGATAGTCTTACCCAACCCTCATTTGTTTTTCCCAACCCTCATTCTTTTCCCCCAACCCTTAATTGTCTTCCCCAACCCCCAATTGTCTTCCCCTAACCCTTAATTGTCTTCCCAACCCTTAATAGTCTTCTCCAACCCTCGATAGTCTTCCCCAACCCTCGATAGTCTTCCAACCCTGACAGTCTTCCCCAACCCCTTGACAGTCTTCCCCAACCCTTGACAGTCTTCCCCAACCCTTGACAGTTTTCCCCAACCCTTGATAGTCTTCCCCAACCCTTGATAGTCCTCCCCAACCCTTGACAGTCTTCCCCAACCCATAATAGTCCTCCCCAACCCTTGATAGTCTTCCCCAACCCTCATTTGTTTTCCCAACCCTCATTGTTCTCCCCAACCCTTAATTGTCTTCCCCAACCCTTAATTGTCTTCCCCAACCCTTAAAAGTCTTCCGCAACCCTCGATAGTCTTCCCCAACCCTTGATAGTCTTCCTCAACCCCCGATAGCCCTCCCCAATCCTCGATAGTCCTCCCCAACCCATAATAGTCTTCCCCAACTCTCAATAGTCTTCCCCAACCCTTGATATTTATCTATCTATCTATCTGTCTATGTAATGAGACAAAATCTCACAAGAAGAAGATTACATATATATAGGTAGAATATTTAGTAAGAGAGTAAAAGAGAGGAAGATTTTGGTAGCGTGCTCGTGATAGATATTTACACTTCTCGTATCTTATACGTCAATACACATCTATTACGTCTTAAGGGCGACTTCTCAAACACCGCTTCGTTACAACTCTTTATTAATTACGAACATGACATGGACACATTAATAACACCTTCTATTGACGTTACTAGGACATTATATTTACGTTACTAGGACATCATATTACGTTACTAGACACTCTGATTCTCGGACACGAACATGAAATGAATACACTTCCCACGTAAGTAACTCATCCCATGGAAAGCTCTGACAAAAACTCACGTGAGATAGGGGAGGCCTAGCAGGTGGTCCTGGGTTGTCTCTATGAGAGACTGCTTAGCTGGGCGCCGGAGGGAAATCTCGGTCCTGACCGGACGCGACTGCCTCCGGTCCTCTCTGCCTCCTCTCGAGCGGGCCTGGTGGTGTAGTAGCTGGCCCTTCCTCCTTACAAGACACACTCTCTCTCTCTGTCTCTCTCTGGCTCTCTCTCTGGCTCTCTGACTCACTCTGCCGGGAGGACTAGGACGTCCTATATATTAGGAGGCGAGCCCTCAGGTTGAGCTGATGGGGGGAGGCGGTGAAGGGTCTCTTTACATTTGACCTGGACAATGTGAGGTCAGGTCTGGACTTTTTCAGATGTGGGTTATTGTGTATTTTGGGAGAGAGTCGGCCGGTGCCTTCTTACATGTTTGTTGTGGTGCCGTGTCACATGGGAGGGGAGCCTGGCTGATTTATAACCCTTGGTCAACCGTGAGAGTTACCCTACACTTGACCTCCCTAATGTCGGGTCAAGCCTGGACTTCTTTCTGCGGTGTAGGATATTGTGTATATTGGGAGAGAGTCGGCTGGTGCCTTCTTACATGTTTGTTGGCGGTGTGACATGGGAAGGGGAGCCTGGCTGATTTATAACCCTTGGTCAGCCGCAAGAGATACCCTACACTTTTGACCTCCCTAATGTCGGGTCAATCTTGACTGTCTCTGAGATGCAAGCTGTGGTCTGACAACCCATCACTACATCTATCTATCTATCTATCCATGTTCCTACTGTACTATCCAAACGTAGACAGACAGAGACAGACAGACGGAGGCAGACAGACGGAGACAGACAGACAGACAGACCGACAGACAGACAGACAGGTATACACAACCAACCAGAGTTAATAAATAAACTTAGGGTAAATAATTAAGTTAACACAAGTATTATATATTATCATTATTAACCACGACAGGTAGAAGTAACGATCATTACATACCTTAACACCTTGTTAATATGCTCTGCCTATCTATGACGTCATCTTCAAGGGCCTCATGAACCCACCAAGGATTCGAATCCCTCCATAACCGAACCAGTGAATCCGAGTCATGGAACAGTGAAACAACGTGTGTTTGTTTATTGTCTCGGTAACACAGGTGTCTGTTATTGTCGTGTTATTCGTTTAAGACTTGTTTCAGTGAGTGAGTGAGAGAGTGAGCGAGTCAGCGAGAGAGAGAGAGAGAGAGAGAGAGAGAGAGAGAGAGAGAGAGAGAGTCTGCGAGCGAGTGAGTGAGTGAGGTGGTTCAATGAACTTGAGAATGACAGAGCTGTAGGGAGGTGGCTGCGCCGCTTTATAGCACAATGGACCCCCCAATCAGCATGGACCAGTACTGCCGTTTTGAGGAATATCGTCTGCTAACGAGGAAAACATTTGACAGTTGGTGACGTCATGAGGAGAGACCGTCCACATTCTACATCACAGAAATGCATATAAAATGTAAAGAACTTAATATTTTTTTCTTCAGTAATATATATGACTTTTTTTTATCAACTTCTTTAGTATATATAACAGATAATGTATGGTATAAATGGATTGTGGGTAATAAATGACGTGGAAAATCAACATGGGACCCTCGATTGATGTGGAAACCACACTTTGTTCTCGTCCATGGATATGGTAAGAGCTTTCATCATCAGCCAAGTATCGTCAGCTAGACGTACTCGCAGAACTCTATCTACAAGCCGGTAAGGATACATTTATTTATGTAATTGACATATAATTAATCACAGCTTTCATCACCTATGTAGCAGTTACTTATACCTTAACCGCGTTTTCTTTTATTAGTGTATTGTAGTGGAATTCTCCCCTACAAACGCTGTTTGTCGCTGCCTAGCCGACCCCACCAATTCCCCAGTGTATGCCTCGTGGTCTAGGTCAACCAGCGCCGCCATACACCACGGAGCGGGGGTCAACTGCTATGCCACGCCTACCCCCGCTATTTAAGACCTGACCTCGTGGTGATCTGTCTCTCCTTTCTACCTACAGCCGCAGCCAGCAACACCTCCTCCTCCGCCGCTGCCTGGCGGCCCTCGCTCCTCCTCCGCCTGCCTGGCGGTCCTCTCTCCCGCTGGCGAGCATGGCGACCCACAAGCTGTCCTTCTCTGAGCGTCCTCACCAACCAGCTCTCTCTACATCACGCTTGTAACCATGCTGCCTTCCCAGCACCAAGCTGCATTGTACATCCAATACAACATGTATATAGAGAGCACATCGTGAGTTTCCTTTCTCCATTCCATCCTGAGTGTGAACCAAACAATCTCATACCCCACAAATGGTGACTCCCGGAGATTCGCACTCACACAGGATGGAGGAGAAACTGATCACGCTCCCAGTCTTCAAGCAACATGGAAGACTGGCTTATCCACCCAGAAGCAGCTCTCATCGGCTCTACAGCTACTGTCTCTACACCGCAGGTTAGACACCCTAGAGCAGCTCTGCTACTCTAAGCAGACACCAGCTCCTCTTCCTGCCCTAAGCACCACGTCCTACCGACCCCAGCACACCCGTCCTGCCTCAGACGCCGACCCCGGCCCAGCAGTAACCCCTGCCGCCCTTGATGCGGCCTCTGTTCCTGAGTGCGGACACACACACCCCTCTTTTCTCCCCCAGGTACTCCCTGCTAATGTCCTGCACCCTGCTGCTGTCGTGGACCCAGCTGCTGTCACGAGCCCTCATCCGTTTCTGCTGACGCAGCCCCTGCTCCTGACCCAGGCCCACACACCCCAGCAGGCGCATCTGACGACTTGGTACCTGCCGTGAGGGAAGCACAAAATTCATCGCCTCCACACACCCTTATTCTCCCTCTCTCCTCCCACAGATATTGTGTATCTAGACAGTTGTCCCCAGCGACCAGCTCATCCACGCCATCGCCGTTGTCTTACATGAGGCACGCACCGCCCGTTCTGCCTCACATGTGCTATGCAACCCTGCAGACAACAAGTCTCCTACACAGCCTGGAGGGAAGGGGGAGTATTGTAGTGGAATTCTCCCCTACAAACGCTGTTTGTCGCTGCCTAGCCGACCCCACCAATTCCCCAGTGTATGCCTCGTGGTCTAGGTCAACCAGCGCCGCCATACACCACGGAGCGGGGGTCAACTGCTATGCCACGCCTACCCCCGCTATTTAAGACCTGACCTCGTGGTGATCTGCCTCTTTCTCTACCTACAGCCGCAGCCAGCAACACCTCCTCTGCCGCTGCCTGGCGGCCCTCGCTCCTCCGCCTGCCTGGCTGTCCTCTCTCCCGCTGGCGAGCATGGCGACCCACAAGCTGTCCTTCTCTGAGCGTCCTCACCAACCAGCTCTCTCTACATCACGCTTGTAACCATGCTGCCTTCCCAGCACCAAGCTGCATTGTACATCCAATACAACATGTATATAGAGAGCACATTGTGAGTTTCCTTTCTCCATTCCATCCTGAGTGTGAACCAAACATCTCATACCCCACAGTATCAACAGAAATGATTACATAAATGAAATCTTTACACCCTGTTCAATTGTTGCTTTTATTTTTCCAAAGGGCCAAATATACATTATTTTCCTATGCAAGTAGCCTAGAACGATCATGGCAATTATTCACTGATTTAGTTATTCTTGGGTTTGCAGGGGAGACTACACAAAAGTTGATCAAATCTCCTATTGCAGGTGGTGATGGCTGCGAAGCGGAGCTTTAGAGATGCATGGCTGAACAATGAAGATTTCCAGCCCTAGTTGTCCCGTGTTGAGGACAATCCATCTAGGGCCTTTTGCAAAATATGCAAGAGGGAAGTAAGTGCAGAGTTGACAGCCATCAAACGTCACAAAACGACAAAGATGCATGCAGTTTATGAGGCCTCGGAACAATAGGAGGTCCAACAGGAGAGGATCCCGGTCCACCATGGGAACTATGCAGCAAATGGAGTAGCCGTAGCAACAATTCTTTTTTTTTTTTGCTTTATAGCCGAGCACAACTTACCATTTACCACTGCAGATCATTTAGTAGACCTCATGAAGAGGATGTTTCCTGATTCTGCAATTGCTCAAGGCATGAACATGAAAAGAACAAAATGCACAGAGGTTGTGAGGACGTTGTATGTATATTGTGTGTGTTGTATGTATATTATGTATGTTATATGTATATTATGTATGTTGTATGTATATTATGTATGTATTCCATTTATATATACTACTTATTGAGCCTAGCCAGCAGCATGTGGCAATGCCTGTACCAGGTACCACAGGCTTAGATAATGTGCCTGGCGACATCTGGAAACTGCTAATGTATCACTTGCCACATGTCGCCTGAGAGGTCAGTTGACCCATAGAGAGAGTAAGGGACATACCGGCTCTTGTGTACCTCTGCAGATCCAGGAAATAGAACCTACAAAAAACTCTACAGGTGTTTGTGTTCGCTCCTGTAGTTAGAACTGAGTACCCAGAACATGTACATGGCGCAGTGAGTTAATTGACTGGATTAGTGCAAGTGCTTTTGTGTAAAGTCTGTGGCAAGACTGGCTCATGGACCCCCCTGCTCCGTCAACCACCAACCGCCGTCCCCCCGTCTCCCCCAAGAACTTGTTTTGAATTTATAGCAAGTTTGAGAAGTGTTGCAGTAGCAGCAAGTTTCTGTGATGTCTTACAAGTGTCTTGTGTGTGTAGTGCTTTAAGTGTGTGACCTTCTCTAAAGGATTCCCCAAGGTGGAAGTCTTGTACAGGGCATTTTTAAGGAGTAGCGTTCAGCGCACCCTTCTCGGGCTGTGTCTCGAGAGTAACTGACTCATGCATTCGCCTGTCCGCCCCCCCCCTCCGCCTCTACCTCCCACCAGCCACACACTGCCTCATGCGCACACACACACACGTACAAATGCACAGATTGCAGTCACTTCTTTAAATATATTTTATATATAATCTACTTATCTGTATTTTTAATTAATTATTTTGTCTCAGATCTTGTTGATACGACGGGCTGACCGGTCAACACTGATTTGAGATATAGTACACAGATTAAGTAATTATGTCTCGTGCCTTACGCAGCGGTGCAGCCATGCATCAGACGGATGACAGTGACAGCTCTACAGAGATGGATGACCAGGCGGAGTACGACGCTCCAGCTTCTACCACCACATCTCGAAGCCCTCCACCTCAATCTTCAGCCTTGTCTTCAGAGATAATCGCTTTAATGAAGTTCATGAGGGAGGAAAGGCGTGAGGACGAATCTAGAAGACGTGTTGAGGACGAAAAACGGAGATTGGAAAATAGTGCACGGTTTGAAGCTTTGATATCTCGCCTCACTCCTAACCAAGCCCCTGGGTCTTACACTGCTTCGGTACCGTCTGGTTCAGGTACCTCGTCAACGCCTTTTTCACGCCCTCCAGCCTCATCCAAAGCGGCTGCCTAACCCCCACCCATCTTGAAATCTGATGTGACTTTCCAGACTTTTCGTGAATGGCAGCGACGGTGGATTGATTATGCTACAATGGTGGATCTCCAGAGCTTGTCACAGCCTAAACAACTCGTTCAGCTACGTATGTGCCTGTCTTTGTAAACGCAGCGTGTCTTGGAACATACGTTGCAGATGCCCCCGACTTCTTCGTTGTCTGTACATGAGGTACTGGATGTTCTACAACGGCACATCAAAGGTCAGCGGAATGAAGCTCTACGAAGAAGGGAATTGTTTAGCTGTAGACAGATGGAGGGTGAGACTTTTGACTCTTTCTATGTACGATTGAGGAGAGCCTCGGAAGAGGTAGACATATGCCCTGGTAACCACCATCAGTGCGAGGAGACCCAGTTGAAGCAGGTTATCCTGATGGGTGTTAAGGACAAGGAGCTTGTCCAACGCTTCACTTCCCTCGACTCCTCCTCTTCTCTAAAGGATGTGTTGACAAAATGTCGCTCCTATGAGGCTGCCAGGTGTGCCACCTCTGCTATCCGAGCTCCCCCTTCAGCTGTACGGGCTATGTCCCAGTACAAGAAGGACAAGAAGTCTACCCCAATGCCTTCGCCCACCACGCCACGCCCGGCTCCTTTTGTAACAGCTGTGGTAAGCAGCACGGAACACAGGTGTGTCTAGCTGCTGAGTCTACCTGCAACAGTTGTGACCGTAAGGGCCACTGGTTACTTACAGTATGGTGCCCAGCCAAACGCGTCCAGTGCAATGTGTGTGGTCGTCTGGGCCACTACGACAAGTGTTGCCCTCCCAACAAACCCAAGGGACAACGTCGGTGGAAGCAGCAGCGCCCTTCCACCAGTGAGGGCCGCCCACAGTCGTCCAATCAGAAGCATGACGACCCTGGACAACGCTCGAGCCATATTAGGAAGGTGTGCTCCCCCTTGCGTCCCAGGACCAAAGTTCCCCAGCACATCAGCGTCATCGTGACTTACGGCAGTGTGTCATCCCGCCTCGAGATGCTGCCCGACACCAGCGCTGATGCTACAGTCATCGGTCCCCATCATTTGCAATGTTTGGGGCTCTCTCCAAGTGATCTAGGACCGCCTCCCAAGGATCTCCACTTCACAGGCAGATAGTTCATAGATGGCCCCAGCCCTAGGTTCACTCCAAGCACATGTCACCTTTGGCAACAGGTCGTGTCAAGCCTGGATTGATGTGCATAATGGCGTCCCGACTCCTTTGCTGTCCTACAGACATTGCCAAGAGTTGGCCATCATCTCCCAGGACTTCCCAAAATCTATTCTCGAGGTAAAACACGCCAACAGGGTGCACGAAGGGAGCAGCAACCACCCGGCCGTCGCCCTACCCGTACCTCTTGCCAGTGACACCTCTCCTTCGGATGCTCGGAAGTACTTCCTGAAGGAATTCAGTGACGTTCTGGTGACCAAGTCCGCTCTGGAATCCAAGCCCCTCAAGAAGATGGTAGGCCCCCCTATAAGGATCCACTTGAGGGACGATGCGAAGCCCTTCTCTATCTACACCCCTCGACTGGTCCCCCTGGCCTTCCATGATGTGGTCAAAAACGAGCATGACTCCATGGTCGCCTAAGAAATCATTGCACCAGTTGGTGATGACCAGTCCCCATGGTGTCACCTTATGGTAGCTGTCGCAAAACCCAAAGGTGGTGTTCGGATCACCACTGACCTCTCCAAGCTAAACAGCCAGGTGTCTCGTCCTGCGCACCCTTCTCCCATGCCCTTTGCAGCCATACGCAGTGTGGACCCGAAGGCGCGCTTCTTCACGACGATGGACGCCCTGTGTGGATACTGGCAGATAGAGCTTGCCGAAGAAGACCGACCACTTACAACTTTCATCACCCCGCATGGACGTTACAGTTATTGCTGTGGCCCCCTTGGGATTTGCCGCTACTATAGATGCCTTTTGCATTCGAGGTGATATGGCTCTACATGGTCTGGCAAACTGCATGAAAGTGATCGACGACATACTCGTGTACGATGAGGACTACATGGATCACCTCTGCCATATCTACGAGGTACTCAACAGGTGCCGGAAGCACGGCATCACTCTAAATGCCGACAAGTTTGTTCCGGCCGGCTCTTCAGTGGACTTTTGTGGGTACACCCTCTTAGGGAATGGTATTGCAGCTGACCCGGACAAGGTCCGTGCTATCACGGATTTTCCCACCCCTGCTAACCTCACCGACTTGAGGTCCTTCATCGGTATCGTTAACCAGTTAGCAGAGTTTTCGCCAGACATCTCCGCAGCCGCCCAACCACTTCACCCCCTGATGAGCCCCAAGAGGACATTCCTGTGGACTCACGACAAGGCCTTCCTGCAAGTGAAACAGGCCCTGTCTAGTCCACCTGTCTTTGCCACTTTTGACCCAGCCTTGCCGACGGTTCTGCAGACAGATGCCTCACGCTTGTATGGCGTGGGATACGCCCTATTGCAGGATCACGGTGGAGGGCAGTTCCGGCTCGTCCAGTGTGGCTCGCGTTTCCTCTCTGACACCGAGACGCGCTATGCCACTATTGAGTTGGAGCTGTTGGCTGTGGTTTGGGCGATGTCCAAGTGCAGGTTTTACCTCATAGACCTGCAACACTTTCACCTAGTGACCGACCATCGCCCACTTGTCCCGATCCTCAACGCTTGACGCCATGGAGAACCCTCGTCTCCAGCGTCTGAAGGAAAAGCTCTCGGCGTTTATCTTCACAGCAGTGTGGCGTGCGGGTAAGCAGCTTTGCATCCCTGATGCCTTATCCAGCTCTCCTGTCAGCCGCCCTACTCCAGAAGATCATGTGCTTGACGCCGACCTCGCTCTTTCCATCAGGACTGTGGTCACCCTACACGCCGTCCAATCCCTCCGTTCGGACCTGTCACCAGATGACGACAAGGCAATGGAGGACCTTCGAACAGTGGCCCGAGATGACCCTTCCTACGTCCGATTCGTCGAGTGTGTGAGGAATGGATTCCCTAGCAACCGCTACGACCTTCACAACACCCTGCTCCCGTATTGGAAACTCCGCGATGAACTCTACTTCTACGGGGACCTTGTTCTGTACGGAGCATGCGTAGTTGTCCCTGCTGCCTCACGTTCCCACGTCTTAGCTCGCCTTCACGACAGTCACTGTGGAGCTGAGTCCACCAAACGATGTGCAAGACAGACTGTGTTCTGGCCTGGCATCGACTCCGACATCTCAAATGCTGTCTGTGCGTGTGAGCCCTGCCATATACTACAACCCAGCCAACAGCAGGAACCCTTCATGAGTGACGAGAACCCCACCCGCCCCTTTGAGTCTGTGTCGGCCGACTTTTTCTGTGTGTCAGGAAAGTCCTTCCTTGTTATTGTCAACCGTCTCTCTGGTTGGCCGGTTGTCATCAAATGCGGTAATGATACGACGTCTGCCGTCACCATCAGCAAGTTCCGCCACTACTTCCGTGACGTGGGCGTTCCTGTGCGCCTGCGAACCGACGGAGGGCCCCAGTTCACAAGCAGGGACTTTGCTGCGTTCCTTGACCGATGAGGAGTCCGGCATGTGTTGTCATCACCCCATTACCCGCAGTCCAAAGGCCACGCTGAGGCTGCTGTCAAATCCCTGAAGCACCTCATCCTCAAAGTTGCCCCTTCTGGGAATATTGACTGCGAGGCCTTCGACCGGGTTCTCCTTGAACTCCGCAACACACCCAACTACACCGGACGCTCCCCTGCCCAGGTCTTGTATGGACGCCCCGTCCGTTCTTGTGTCCCTGCTCACCCTCCGTCCTTCTCCAAGGAGTGGCAGGTTAAGACAGAGGATTGCGATCACCGAGCCGCCGAACGTGCTCATGATGTCGCCGCCCTCTACAACGACCACGCCCTTCTCTCCCCAAGTTGAGTGTCGGCACCCAAGTCCGTGTTCAGGACCCGACCTCCCTATGTTGGGACAAAGTGGGCGTAGTCATGGGTCTCGGTAGGTCACGGGACTACCAGGTGCGGTTACCCAGTGGCTGGGTGTGGTGGAGGAACGCCGTTTTCTCCGCCCTGTAACAATGCCTTCTGTTGACCCCGTCACCAGTGTTGAGCCCCATATCCTCTCCAGTGATCAAGTTCCTCGACGCTCAGAACGGATCCAAAAGAAAAGGTCCACTCAAGACTTTGCCATGAGCATACAGGGGGGGGGGGAGGTGTATGTATATTGTGTATGTTGTATGTATATTATGTATGTTGTATGTATATTATGTATGTATTCCATTTTTATATACTACTTATTGAGCCTAGCCAGCAGCATGTGGCAATGCCTGTACCATGTACCACACGCCTAGATAATGTGCCTGGCGACATCTGGAAGCTGCTAATGTATCACTTGCCACATCTCGCCTGAGAGGTCAGTTGACCCATAGAGAGAGTAAGGCTCTTGTGTACCTCTGCAGATCCAGCAAATAGAACCTACAAAAAACTCTACAGGTGTGTGTTCGCTCCTGTAATTAGAACTGAGTACCCAGAACATGTACAGACGTTAGGACGGTGTGTCACCGAGGATTTAGTTGATAAACTTAGAGAAAGTAAATTTTCCATTATTCTTGACGAAACAACAGACATTAGTACTGTCGCGATCCCAATATCCTTTATACTTGGGGAGTGAATCCTACCCCAAGTTATTAACAAATAAAGGTACAAATAGGGAACACGGCAATAATTATCTCCACCAAATACCTACTCAACTAAATGTACTTGAAAAAGTAAGAACAGTTGAAATAAGTAAACCACAAAAGGGAAGATAATTAATTAATTCAATTTATGTTTTAAAGGGAGTAATGATTAGCAAACATGAATTTAAGGGAATAAGTAATTGTATAATAAAATAAGAGTGATGCCGGAAGGGCAAAAATATGCTGGAAGGAGTTAGACCAAACAAATATTACTTAACATTACTATATTACACAAGACATACGAAATATATATATACAACAATCAATACAAAATGATTATCCCTACCAAACAGGAGATACCTTACCACCAGGATCCCTTCCTAGGCCTAACTAAACGTGTCACTAATACCTGATACCCCTAGGGCATTGCAGAAAACTTGATAAAGCACAAGACAAGGGTCAAGGCTAGAGAACGAATAGACACGTCTAACCTACGCCACGGATTTTCGCTACTGGGGAAGCGTGGGTACGCCGCTGAGAGCGCGTCTCATAATCACGTGATCTAGACATTTGCTGGATATTTTATATAATTAATTAATATTACTCTTGAGTTGACTTAACAGAGTAAGACAATGATGCATATAAATTAAATACATAAATATACAATTAACCTAAGTAACTAAGAACAATAATAATATAATAAGTACAATTAACAAATTATTAGTAGCTTGTGTGAAATGGAAGCGTGAACAGATGCCTCAAGCTATGCGAGATCCCGAGCGCTACAGGCACGTGACACCTCCCCCAAAAAAAGTGAGCTTACAACTAACTGGAAGCGAAAATGGATATACAGCTACACAGTGAAAGTAATAACTAACACAATTGGTTTAAATCAATATGAAGCAAAATAATTCATAATATAAACACAAGGTACTCAATGACAATAAAACAAAAAATTAATTTGTATATAGACATAGTTACTAAATAATCAGACTCGAGAAAGTGCATCAGCCAACACGTTCTCTTTTCCGCGGATATGGGAAATGTTCAAGTTATAGGGCTGAAGTGATAGAGCCCACCTCAAAAGTCTTTGGTTGGTATGTTTCATCTTGTCAACAAAAGTAAGTGGGTTATGATCAGTGAACACTTGAAAAATAGCACGTGATCACTCTCACCCTCTTGCAGAAGCACAGCACCGGCGCCAATTTCACTGGCGTCGACATGGAGAGTGAACTGTTTCTGGAGGTCAGGTGCAAGTAGTACAGGAGCATTTACCAGCAGGGATTTAAGATTCTCAAAAGATTCCTGGCAAGCCGTAGTCCACTTGAAGGTTTTCTTGCCACTCAGCAGGTCAGTCATGGGAGAGGCAACGGAGGAGAAGTTTGGACAAAAACGGCGGTAGTACCCCGCCATACCCAGCAACCTCATCACACTCTTCTTATCGCCTGGCACTGGATACTGTTGAATTGCCTCAATTTTGGCTGCTATAGGCTGGACTTCCCCTTGTCCGACCACATGCCCCAAGAAAGTGACGTGGGCATGGCCGAACTCAGTTTTGACGAGGTTCACCGTCAGCTTGCTTGCAGCCAGTACGGAGAAGAGGGCTTGTAGACGACTCATGTGATCTTCCCAGGAACTGCTGAAGACGATAAGGTCGTCTAGGTAACAGCGGACACCTTCCAGACCAGACGTGATGAAATTCATGAGGCGTTGAAAGGTTGCAGGGGCGTTCCGCATACCAAACGGAAGGACTGTGAATTGGTACAACCCCTCAGGAGTGACAAAAGCAGAGATGGCCCTGGAGCGTTCAGTCAGTCTTATCTGGTAGTAGCCCTGGAGGAGATCCAATTTGGTCACGTACCTTGCCTGTCCAAGATCGTCGATCACATCGTCGATGCGTGGCAAGGGATAACCATCGGGTTCAGTGACGGCATTCACCTTGCGGTAATCCACACACAGCCGCATTGACCCATTCGGCTTTGGAACTAGAACAACAGGGGATGCCCATGGACTGATGCTGGGTTCGACGAGGCCTAGCTCTTGAAGACGCTGTACCTCGGCTCGCACACACTCCCGCTTGAAGGCATTAAGACGGTAGGGACGCTGTCGGATTGGCTTGGCTCCCCTGGTCTCAACGTCATGCTCCAGCACTGAACAAGAGAGTGGGTAATCACCAACTATACTAAGATACTCCTGTAATAGAGACTTTATATTATTGGCTTGGTCACTAGAGAGATGGCACAACTTAGCACTGGGGTCCTCCAAGATAGTAGAGTTTTCAACTTTTACACTAGACCCATTCATTATTTCAGAAAAACACTGATCTTTATCATCCTTACACTCTGGCACAATGATACAATTTGGCAAGGATTGATCAACACAAGCAACTGCTTTTCCCAGGGTTTCGTTACGAACATGATATGACTTTAAAAGATTGACATGGATAAGGCGTTTTTTCTTACGCCGTTCAGGGGTGCTAATCACATAATTCACTGACCCTGTTTTTCTAGTACTTCATATGGACCACTGTATTTGGATTTAAAAGGGTGATCATGTAAGGGCAGGAAGGCCAACACCTGCTCCCCCACTTGGAATTCTCTAGGTTTTGCCTGATGGGCCTTATCAAAATGCAGTTTCATTTTCACCTGAGCACACCTTAAGTTGGACTGGGCAAGTTCTACAGCCAGACGCAACTTCTCCTTGAATTGGACCACATATGAAGCTAAGGGCGTCGCGCTCTGATCACTCAACCAACACTCTTTTAACACCTTAAGAGGCCCTCGCGCCTCATGTCCATAGACGAGCTGGAAGGGCGAGAATCCTAGCGACTCTTGTTTACTGTCCCGAACAGCAAACAAAAGCAGGTCAACTCCCTCGTCCCAATCCTTCCCAGTCTCCAGACAGAAGGTGCGCAGCATGAGTTTTAGTGTCTGGTGAAATCTCTCTACCACCCCCTGTGACTGAGGGTGATAGGCCGAAGACCTCAACTGCCGGACTCCCAGGGTTTGCATTACCTGATTAAACAACCGGGAAGTAAAATTGGAACCCTGATCTGACTGCACCACTGTAGGAAGGCCTACTTGAGTGAAGAAGTGGGTTAAGGCTTTGATAACATTCTTCGCTGTGATGCGGCGCAAGGGAATGGCTTCAGGATAACGGGTTGCACAATCAATAATGGTTAGCAAGAACTGATGACCACGAGGGGTCTTAGGTAAGGGACCGACACAATCTATGACCACCTTACTAAAGGGCTCTTCAATGACTGGGATAGGCTGCAGAGAGAATGGTTTAACACTGGGGTTCGGTTTCCCCGCTACCTGACAATCATGGCAAGTGCGACAGTAAGAGCTGACGTCTTTCTTCATCCTAGGCCAAAAGAACTGGGATAAAATTTTTGCATAAGTCTTCCTAACTCCTAAATGACCACCCACCCCATCATGAGCGATACTAAGTATGTCCTGCCGCAAAGGTTTGGGAATAACAACTTGATGATGAACTAACCAAGGGTGATTGGCAGGAGAATTGGAGGGACGGAACTTCCGCATTAATACACCAGACCTAGTGTAGTAGCAATTTGATTCTTGCTCAGCTTCTGTCTCAGTGACTGACCTATTGAGAAAACCTACCAGCTCAGGATCCCCTGCTTGTAGCTCAATAAACTTACTTCTAGTGATGGGAGAGGAACCAAAACTAGTGACATCTGGGTTCCTATCTCCATCAGAACTACTCTGGAGGTTATCTGGTTGTGGGGAATCCTCAAAAAATTCACTGAGACCAAGATCAGTATGGTCCGGCTGAACAAGATTATCCTCGGACTTCTCACAGTCCTGGAGGGAAACTTCATCAACTTCGCTAGTCTCTTCTACCTCTGTACTGCGGCTCATGCTACGGGTCACAGCACACGCAGGGAACAACCCTGGAAAGTCTACTTCTAACTGCACAGTATTATTCTCGGCAGTGGGACAAGATGAGATCACAATATTAGGGAACATCATGTCACCAACGAGGTCATTTCCTATCAATAGACAGACCCCTTCTACAGGTAAGCTATCTACTACTCCTAACGTGACATAGCCTGACTTTATGGATGACCGCAGGTACACTTGACAAAGGGGAATACGCGACCCACCGGTCAAACCGTTCACAAGCACCCAGCTACCAGTATAGCATGAATCCAGGAATGGAGCAGCTTCTTTAGTAACAAGAGATAAGGCTGAGCCTGTGTCTCTCAAGAGTTTAACAGAAATGGGTTGACTGAATTGATCCAAAGCTAAGGAACCAGGAGAACAAAATGGTTCAAAGGTTGATATCATAGAAGAGGGGGAAGCATTCAGGGCAACAGTCTGACTGAGGGCAGTGACACAGGGCTCCAATAATTTCTCCGATTGCTCGGCCACCCTGACCAAAAGAGTGGGGGATCCTTGGCGAGAGGAATTTCTTTTCTTTAACTTGAGACAGTCGCTGATGACATGTCCTAGCTTCTTACAGTACCTACAATTAGAGTTTCTCTCACCAGTAGGAGTGGATCCACCTGTCCCATGGACCATAGGCTCACCCGGGGTAGATGATGCAGAACCTGAGGGTCGGGTTGGTATGACAAGAGGCAGGGACCCCGATGTAGATGTTGGTGTGGGCCGCTTGAAGGAAGTGAAGGACTGGGACATGGGAGCATAAGACCTGGAATTTACATTTCTATTAGTTAAGGAATAATGGTCAGCCACTGGACCAGCATCAGCTAGGGTACAGATACCTCTCTGATCCAAGTGTGCTCGAATGTCGCCTGGGATACACTTTCTAACCTCCTCTAGCAGGATTAGTTCAACAAGCTTGTCATGTTCTACATGGGCAGACTCACTTTCAATCCACCTCCGACAAAGAACCTGTTTCTGCCTGAAGAACTCCACAAATGTTTGTTTGTCAGTCTTCCGGCAGTTACGGAACTGTTGCCGGTAGGCTTCAGGAACAAGTTTATACGCGCTCAAAACCGCGGACTTAAGAAGGGCATAGTCTCGACATTGATCCTCAGAGAGGGCAGAAAAAACATCTAATGCTTTACCAGTGAAAGATCTATAAATAAGTTGAGACCATTGAGAAACAGGCCACTTGTTAAGTCGGGCAATTTTCTCAAAAAGAGAGAAGAATTTGTCTGGTTCTTCCTCATTAAATTTAGGAACACTGTTGAGACATTTGTCTACACTGAATGTTGAAGTATTACTACCTTGAGCCAAACCTCGTTGTTTGAGAGTTTCCAGCTCCACCTCGAGTCTTTTGAGTTCAACTTGTAAGGCCAAATTACTTGGTGTAACAATTTCCTCTGAATTTCCCGACGGTTGGGCTATGATTTCATTGTCAATAAGGTAGTTGAGGACAGCCTCTTCTAACCTAGACTTATTCATGGAAGAGCGGCCTTCTACTTCATAATAAGCAGCGAGGGATTGCCACTCTGCCTTAGTAAGCCCCTTCAGTACTTCGGCTGAAGGTGAAGCCAAAAAGCTTTCCAGGTCAAACATGTTGAATTCAAAATCGAGTAGCGAAAAAAAAAGTAACCGTGGCAGCTAAGCTAACTAGCTAGCTAATTAATAATGTCAAAATGCAATAAACTGTGAAACACAGCAAGGGATTAACCAAACACCTGGTACACAAGATAAGGGTTAACTCACCAGTAGCTTAAGCAATAACAGGAGCAATATAAATGAACACTGTGAACACAGCAACTTGCATTCAAAAATACTTTGCGATGAAACAACACCTGGCGAGTAACAACACTTGATATGACAACAATGGCGGTTAGCTCCCGGACACAGGCCCCCACTTGTCGCGATCCCAATATCCTTTATACTTGGGGAGTGAATCCTACCCCAAGTTATTAACAAATAAAGGTACAAATAGGGAACACGGCAATAATTATCTCCACCAAATACCTACTCAACTAAATGTACTTGAAAAAGTAAGAACAGTTGAAATAAGTGAACCACAAAAGGGAAGATAATTAATTAATTCAATTTATGTTTTAAAGGGAGTAATGATTAGCAAACATGAATTTAAGGGAATAAGTAATTGTATAATAAAATAAGAGTGATGCCGGAAGGGCAAAAATATGCTGTAAGGAGTTAGACCAAACAAATATTACTTAACATTACTATATTACACAAGACATACGAAATATATATATACAACAATCAATACAAAATGATTATCCCTACCAAACAGGAGATACCTTACCACCAGGATCCCATCCTAGGCCTAACTAAACGTGTCACTAATACCTGATACCCCTAGGGCATTGCAGAAAACTTGATAAAGCACTAGACAAGGGTCAAGGCTAGAGAACGAATAGAAACGTCTAACCTACGCCACGGATTTTCGCTACTGGGGAAGCGTGGGTACGCCGCTGAGAGCGCGTCTCATAATCACGTGATCTAGACATTTGCTGGATATTTTATATAATTAATTAATATTACTCTTGAGTTGACTTAACAGAGTAAGACAATGATGCATATAAATTACATACATAAATATACAATTAACCTAAGTAACTAAGAACAATAATAATATAATAAGTACAATTAACAAATTATTAGTAGCTTGTGTGAAATGGAAGCGTGAACAGATGCCTCAAGCTATGCGAGATCCCGAGTGCTACAGGCACGTGACAGTACGATGAAAGCATGCTCTGTTCTTGTAAGATTTTGGGATTCAACCACAAACAGCATTAAATCTGGGTTATTAGAGGTGATCAATGTATATGGTGATGAATCATCTACAGGATCAACAGGGGAAAATTTGTATAATTTAATTATGAAAACATTAGAAACACATCGAATTCCACATGAGAACCTGATTGGCTTTGTTGCTGACGGCGCTAGTAACATTGTGGGAGAACACAATTCTGTAAGCAGCAGACTACGTATTATACTGCCAGACTGGGGGTCACTAATGCTACTGGGGAATACTTAACTCTAATCTTAATTTCTAAGGGTCGCTGCCACCAGACCCCCTCTGGACAGCATGTAGCTCCTTAGGTAGCGTGCAGAGTGGACTAGGCATTGGGTTAGGTTTGTCATTGACCAGATCGATAAGGGGAAAGAAGGGTGAAACCATAACATGTCTTAACTAATTTATTCGTTATAAACTATATGGTAACAAAAAAATACAGTTGAGCTGGCCTTCCTCAGAAGAACAACGATAAGTTTGGTTACCCTGCTTACAATATCATTCATCACTTCGGACTGCTCCACCTGTATGGAATATAGCACCTTAGGTCATCATACATAGTAGCACCTTCTCAACACACCCGTTACCCTCCACACCTGCAGGTATGGGACTCCTTGTAATTTCTAGGTATACCTAACAGGCACCTCGTTCGCACACCGCCCTCGGTGGGTAGAGACGAGGGCTACACCAAGAGACATACCAGTACTATTTCTACGCCTGGTATTATAGGTCGCTCCAATTGACAACCGCAGAGTTTCTTAAGCGTTTCCTTATTTGTTCTATTCATTTGGGGTGGTGTGCTGGGGATCCACAGATTCACAGTGGAAGTGCATGACCACTGTGGTGTGGCCTTCACAGTGTGGTCATGGCTGACACCCGGTAGGCGCTCAGAACGCGTCGTCCTATGTTGGGAGAAGTCGAGGCGTCACTCAGAATACTGCCGGAGGGGCTTTCGTCACCACACATTAGTACACTATGACTTCACTTTATGACATCAGGCAAGGTTTTAAGATGTAAAAACTGCTAGATAAGTCCTTTTTAGGGCTGATTAAAGCATGATGAAGGACACTGACCTGTGTTGGGAGAAGTCGTGCGTCACTGAGGGTGATGTCCCGACTCCCACCCTCCTCTCTGTTTAGAACATAAGAACATAAGAAAGTGGGATACTGCAGGAGGCCGACTGGCCCATACAGGGCAGATCCCTTTCACACCCATCCCAGCACTTCCATGTGCCTATCCAACTTCGTCTTGAAGCTCCCTAGCGTCCCCGATCCTACTATAGCACTCGGTAGCCTATTCCACATATCCACAACTCTATTACCAAACCAGTGCTTGCCTATATCCTTTCTGAATCGGAATTTATCTAATTTAAAGCCATTTGTTCTAGTTATTTCGTTATTACTGAGCTTCAGAACATCTTCCATTTTACCCTTGTTAATCCCACTTACCCACTTGAACACCTCTATCATATCTCCCCTAACTCTACGCCTCTCTAATGTACATTTAGGCCTACAGTTTCCAATCTTCAATTTTCACTTTGGATTCCTATGGTTCCCACATCTCCATTTTCCTATCTATTGTGACATCATGCTTTATAAATACATATCTTAATCCTAAATTACACACTAAGGTAAGGGTCTGGTTTGCTAATTCCTGGGTAAATTCATTGGGTTATAATATCAACGCGCCCGAGGCGGCCTAGGCGCCAAATCAAACAAAGCCTAGCATCGTATTTTCATGGCGTGGGTATACAAGATATTCTTTTTGAAGCATAGTTTCTAGATCACTTCCAACACATCACATAGTTCTGATACCTTTATCCTTTTTCCAGATCATTGTTCTCATGTATTTTCATATGATATCTGTGGAAGTTATGTTCGCTACACGTTCACAGACGTAAATAGTATGACCTTCAAACCATGATCCACACTTAGTTCTACAGTACACTAGCCCGGCTCAACTGGACTTTCCCAATCATCTTATGGATACCCTGAATTCTCCTTAATGCTATGAATACATACAATTAACATTATATAACTGTACCTGGGTACAATACAATACATGGTCTAGTAACTTTGAGTAGGTGAGTTATCCTTTAACAACGTTTCCCGTTTTCTGAGATTCTACGAGCGCAGTGGATTTGAATGTTAAATAGCGTAATACGAATTAAATGGGATTTTTAGGAATGACAATGATATGCGTAGTACAGTATCACTATTCCTGGTATAACCATACTGAAATGTATTTGTCATTCTATTCACTTATGCGCTTCGGAGGCTGCAAAGACGCTACCACATGAATTTAAGGAATTTCAATCATTCTGTACTGTCAAACCACACAAAGTTCTGCATGTTAATCAAACCCGCTGGTTATCATTCCACCAGGCACTTGAAAGAGTATTAGAGCAGTGGCAGAGCCCCTAAAAATGTTTTTTACTTTAAAAGAATCAGAGGAAAGATTGGTGGCCGGACAACAAATAGCAGAGAGTCTTAGGGACCCTTCACTTTTATTGTACTACAATTTTCTTAATTTCATATTGCCCAAATGTAACAAGTTAAATCTACTGTTTCAGAGAGAGTCACCAACTATTCATTTGTTACACGATAGTATATGTCAGCTTTACAGGAATCTTTTGAGATATTTTTGTCGTCATGAAGCTTTTCAAACGGGTAATCTTGATGCAGTTGATCCCAGAAATAAAGAAAATCACCTCCCAATAGGCCAAATATACTTGGGAGCAACAATACATGGCCTACTGTAAAGTGAACAATATAGAGAACTCCCTAATATGGTCAAGGATGTACAATTGAGATGTTGTATCTTCATGATAAACCTTTGTGTGCAATTACGTCAAAGATTTGAGTTTGGCAGCAAGTTTTTATGGATGTGTTCATATCTGTAATCAAATAGGGTATTTGATAATAAATCCAGGAATTAGATGCCATCCTTATGCGACTTAGTGAAGGCGGTGCCCCGCATATACAGTGGCAGTGTGGGGTATGAGATTGTTTGGTTCATACTCAGGATGGAATGGAGAAAGGAAACTCACAATGTGCTCTCTATATACATGTTGTATTGGATGTACAATGCAGCTTGGCGCTGGGAAGGCAGCATGGTTACAAGCGTGATGTAGAGAGAGCTGGTTGGTGAGGATGCTCAGAGAAGGACAGCTTGTGGGTCGCCATGCTCGCCGGCGGGAGAGAGGACCGCCAGGCAGGCGGAGGAGCGAGGACCGCCAGGCAGGAGGAGGTGTTGCTGGCTGTGGCTGAAAGTAGAGAGAGAGATCACCACGAGGTCAGGTCTTAAATAGCGGGGGTAGGCGTGGCTTAGCAGTTGACCCCCGCTCCGTGGTGTATGGCGGCGCTGGTTGACCTAGACCACGAGGCATACACTGGGAAATTGGTGGGGTCGGCTAGGCAGCGACAAACAGCGTTTGTAGGGGAGAATTCCACTACAATACTCCCCCTTCCCTCCAGGCGGTGTAGGAGACTTGTTGTCTGCAGAGTTGCTTAGCACATGTGAGGCAGAACGGGCGGTGCATGCCTCATGTGAGACAACGGCGATGGCGTGGATGAGCCGGTCGCTGGATACAACTGTCTATATACACACTATCTGTGGGAGAAGAGAGGGAGAAAAAGGGTGTGTGGAGGCGATGAATGTTGTGCTTCCCTCACGGCAGGAACAGAGTCGTCAGATGCGCCTGCTGGGGTGTGTGGGCCTGGGTCAGGAGCAGGGGCTGCGTCAGCAGAAGCGGATGAGGGCTCGTGACAGCAGCTGGGTCCACGACAGCAGCAGGGTGCAGGACATTAGCAGGGAGTACCTGAGGGAGAAAAGAGGGGTGTGTGGGTCCGCACTCAGGAACAGAGGCCGCATCAGGGGCGGCAGGGGTTACTGCTGGGCCGGGGTCGGCGTCTGAGGCAGGACGGGTGTGCTGGGGTCGGAAGAGGAGCGACTGTCTGCTTAGAGTAGCAGAGCTGCTCTAGGGTGTCTGACCTGCGGTGTAGAGACAGTAGCTGTAGAGCCGATGAGAGCTGCTTCTGGGTGGATAAGCCAGTCTTCCATGTTGCTTGAAGACTGGGAGCGTGATCAGTTTCTCCTCCATCCTGTGTGAGTGCGAATCTCCGGGGTCACCATTTGTGGGGTATGAGATTGTTTGGTTCACACTCAGGATGGAATGGAGAAAGGAAACTCACAATGTGCTCTCTATATACATGTTGTATTGGATGTACAATGCAGCTTGGTGCTGGGAAGGCAGCATGGTTACAAGCGTGATGTAGAGAGAGCTGGTTGGTGAGGATGCTCAGAGAAGGACAGCTTGTGGGTCGCCATGCTCGCCGGCGGGAGAGAGGACCGCCAGGCAGGCGGAGGAGCGAGGACCGCCAGGCAGGAGGAGGTGTTGCTGGCTGGGCTGTAGGTAGAGAGAGAGATCACCACGAGGTCAGGTCTTAAATAGCGGGGGTAGGCGTGGCTTAGCAGTTGACCCCCGCTCCGTGATGTATGGCGGCGCTGGTTGACCTAGACCACGAGGCATACACTGGGGAATTGGTGGGGTCGGCTAGGCAGCGACAAACAGCGTTTGTAGGGGAGAATTCCACTACAATACTCCCCCTTCCCTCCAGGCGGTGTAGGAGACTTGTTGTCTGCAGAGTTGCTTAGCACATGTGAGGCAGAACGGGCGGTGCATGCCTCATGTGAGACAACGGCGATGGCGTGGATGAGCCGGTCGCTGGATACAACTGTCTATATACACACTATCTGTGGGAGAAGAGAGGGAGAAAAAGGGTGTGTGGAGGCGATGAATGTTGTGCTTCCCTCACGGCAGGTACAGAGTCGTCAGATGCGCCTGCTGGGGTGTGTGGGCCTGGGTCAGGAGCAGGGGCTGCGTCAGCAGAAGCGGATGAGGGCTCGTGACAGCAGCTGGGTCCACGACAGCAGCAGGGTGCAGGACATTAGCAGGGAGTACCTGAGGGAGAAAAGAGGGGTGTGTGGGTCCGCACTCAGGAACAGAGGCCGCATCAGGGGCGGCAGGGGTTACTGCTGGGCCGGGGTCGGCGTCTGAGGCAGGACGGGTGTGCTGGGGTCGGTAAGAGGAGCGACTGTCTGCTTAGAGTAGCAGAGCTGCTCTAGGGTGTCTGACCTGCGGTGTAGAGACAGTAGCTGTAGAGCCGATGAGAGCTGCTTCTGGGTGGATAAGCCAGTCTTCCATGTTGCTTGAAGACTGGGAGCGTGATCAGTTTCTCCTCCATCCTGTGTGAGTGGTCAATCTCCGGGAGTCACCATTTGTGGGGTATGAGATTGTTTGGTTCACACTCAGGATGGAATGGAGAAAGGAAACTCACAATGTGCTCTCTATATACATGTTGTATTGGATGTACAATGCAGCTTGGTGCTGGGAAGGCAGCATGGTTACAAGCGTGATGTAGAGAGAGCTGGTTGGTGAGGATGCTCAGAGAAGGACAGCTTGTGGGTCGCCATGCTCGCCGGCGGGAGAGAGGACCGCCAGGCAGGCGGAGGAGCGAGGACCGCCAGGCAGGAGGAGGTGTTGCTGGCTGTGGCTGAAGGTAGAGAGAGAGATCACCACGAGGTCAGGTCTTAAATAGCGGGGGTAGGCGTGGCTTAGCAGTTGACCCCCGCTCCGTGGTGTATGGCGGCGCTGGTTGACCTAGACCACGAGGCATACACTGGGGAATTGGTGGGGTCGGCTAGGCAGCGACAAACAGCGTTTGTAGGGGAGAATTCCACTACAGCAGTATACAAGTTTTAGACGATCAATGGAGAGACTTAGATGTGATTGCTATACCACCCGAGATTAAGGACAGCAGTGACATAGTGGACGTTTATACAAAACTAAGGGAACTTAAGGACGGTGTAGGTGTTTCCCAATTTAAGGACCTTTGTACATTTGCTTTGCAGGTATTGTCTCTTCCAACATCCAATGCAGATGCAGAGAGACTATTTTCTAAATTGAATTTAATAAAAACAAAATCCAGAAACGGTTTGAAAACTCCCTCTATTAATTCATTAATAGTCTTGTCTGAGGCTGTGAAATTCCAGGGTGGATGTATAAATTTTACACCAAATCATAGGATGCTAACTTCCATTTGATATTTTTTGTTCAATTAGTGTTTAAGGTTCCCATGTTATGTTACATTATTATATGATTTTAGGGTTTTTGTATGTGTATGTTTATATTTTGCCAAGACACTACAATAGTTATACCTAAAATTCATGCTTTTTAATGTCCATTAATACCCAACGAAAACGTGAGGAAAAATAACGTCATAGAGTTGAGGAATTAACGGCAGCGCTGGGCTGGACCTCCTCCTGCCGGGGTGGCCCTCCTCCTGCTGGGTTGGCCCTCTCCTGCCGGGGTGGCCTTCCTCCTGCCGGGTTGGCCCTCTCCTCTTGCCGGGTTGGCCCTCTCCTCCTGCCGGGTTGGCCCTCTCCTCCTGCTGGGGTGGCCCTTTCTTCCTGTCGGGGTAGACCTCTTCATCCCGGGGTGGCCCTCCTCCTGCCAGGCTGGACCTCTGTCGGGGGTGGCTACTTCAACCCGGGTGGTGGAGCCGTGGCAGTGGCTGTGGTGGGCCAGTAGTGGCTGTGGCGGGGCAGTGGTTGTGGTGGGGCAGTGGCGGGCAGTGGCTGCGGTGGGCAGTGGTTGTGGTGGAACAGTGGCGGGCAGTGGCTGCGGTGGGGCAGTGGGTGTGATGGGGCAGTGTGGATGTGGTGGGGCAGTGGTGGTGGAGGGCAGTGGCGACAGTGGCTGTGGTGGGGCAGTGGCTGTGGTTGGGCAGTGGTGGTGGTAGGGAGTGGTGGTGGTAGGGCGGTGGCTATGGTGGGGCAGTGGTGGGCCAGTAGTGGCTGTGGTGGGCCAATAGTGGTTGTGGTGGGGCGGTGGTGGGACAGTGGCGGACAGTGGCAGTGGTGGGACAGTAGAGTGGCTGGTGGGGCGGTGGCGGAGCAGTTGTTGTGGTGGGGCAGTGGCTGTGGTGGGGCCGTGGTACCAGTAGTGTGTGGGGGCCAGTAGTGGCTGTGGTGGAACAGTGGCGAGACAGTGGCGGGCAGTGGCTGTGGTGGGGCAGTGGTGGGCCAATGGTAGCTGTGGTGGGGCAGTGGCAGTGGTGGGGCAGTGTGGTGGCGGTGGTAGGGGCAGTGGTGATGAGGTGGTGGGGCAGTGGCTGTGGTGGGGAAGTGGCGGAGCAGTGGTGGTGGTTGGGGCAGTGGTGGTGATGGGGCAGGTAGTGTGGCGGCGGTGGGGCAGTGGCTGTGGTGGGGTTGTAGCTGTGGGGGGTCAGTGGTGTTGGTGGTGGGTCATTGGCTGTAGTGGGGGTCAGTGGCTGGTGGTGGTGTGGCGGTGGTGGGTCAGTGGCTGTGGTGGGGCAGTGGTGTGGCTGTGGTTTGGCTGTGGTGGGGCGGTGGTGTGGCTGTGGTTGGCTGTGGTGGGGCAGTGGCTGTGGTGGGGCAGTGGTGGTGGTGGTGGGGTGGGGCAGTGGTGGTGTGGTGTTGCAGTGGTGGTGGTGAGCTGTGTGGTGGTGGTGGGCAGTGGTTTGGCTGCGGCGGTGGGGCAGTGGCTGTGGTGGTGGCACAGTGGTGGTGGTGGTGGGTCATTGGCTGTAGTGGAGGTCAGAGTGGCTATGGTGGGTCAATGGCTGTGGTGGAACAGTGGCAGTGGCGGAGCAGGGACTGTGGTGGGGCAGTGGCGGAGCAGGACTGTGGTGGGGCAGTGACGGACAGTGGTGGTGGTGGGGCAGTGGCGGAAGTGGTGGTGGTGGGGCAGTGGTGGTGTGGCAGGACAGTGGTGGTGGTACGGCAGTGGCGGAGCAGTGGCTGTGGTGGGGCAGTGGTGGTGGGTGGGGCCTTGGTGGTATGGGAACAGTGGTGGCGGAGCAGTGGTGTGGCGGCGGTGGGGCAGTGGCTGTAGTGGGGCAGTGATGGTGGTGGGGCAGTGTTGGTGGTGAGGCAGTGGCGGGCAGTGGTGGTGGTGGGGCAGTGACGGAGCAGTGGTGTTGGTGGGGCAGTGGCGGTGGTGGGCAGTGGTGGGGCAGTGGCGGTGGTGGGCAGTGGTGGAGACGGTGTGGTGGGGTAGTGGCAGACAGTGGTGTGGTGGGGCAGTGGTGGTGGTGGGGCAATGGCGGAACAGTGGTGGTGGTAGGGCAGTGGCTGTGGTGGGGCAGTGGTGGGGTGGCGGGCAGTGGCTATGGTAGGACAGTGGTGTGGCGGCGGTGGTGGTGGGACAGTGGTGGCGGAGCAGTGGTGGTGGTGAAGACGTGGTGGTGGAGCAGTGGTGGTGGTGGGGCAGTGGCTGTGGTGGGGCGGTGGTGGGGCAGCGGTGGTGGTGGGGCAGTGGCGGAGCAGTGGCTGTAGTGGGGCAGTTTTGGTGGAGACTGGCGGAGCAGTGGTGGCTGGGCAGTGGTGGTGGGGCAGTGGCAGAGCAGTGGTGGGGCAGTGGCAGGCAGTGGTGTGGTGGTGGGGCAGTGGCAGACGGTGGTGGTGAGGTGAGGCAGTGGCAGAGCAGTGGTGGTGGTGGGGCAGTGGCAGGGAGTGGTGGTGGTGGGGCGTGGGGCAGTGGTGGTGGTGGGTCAGTGGCGGATCAGTGGCTGTAGTGGGGCAGCAGTGGCTGTGGTGGGGCTGGTGGTGGGGCAGTGGCGGGCAGTGGTGGTGGTGGGGCAGTGGTGAGGCAGTGGCGGTGGTGGGGCAGTGGCTGGGGCAGTGGTGTGGCGGCGGTGGGGCAGTGGTGGTGGTGGTGGAGCAGTGGTGTGGCGACGGAGCAGTGGTGTGGCAGGACAGTGGTGGCGGAGCAGTGGTGTGGTGGGGCGATGGTGGGGCAGTGGCGGGCAGTGGCTGTGGTGGGGCAGTGGTGTGGTGGGGCAGTGGCTGTGGTGGTGGCAGTGGTGGTTGGGGCTGTGGTGGGTCAGGGTGGCTGTGGTGGGGCAGTGGTGGCGGCGGTGGGGCAGTGGGTGTGGCTGTGGTGGGGCAGTGGCTGTGGTGGGGCAGTGGTGGAGCAGTGGCTGTGGTGGGGCATTGGTGTGGCGGCAGTGGGGGCAGTGGTGGTGGTGGTGGAGCAGTGGTGTGGCGACGGAGCAGTGTGTGGCGGGACGGTGGTGGCGAACTGATGGTGTGTGTGGGGCGGTGGTGGGGCGGTGGCGGAGCAGTGGCTGTGGTGGGGCAGTGGTGTGGTGGGGCGGTGGCTGTGGTGGTGGCGCAGTGGTGTGGTGGGGCTGTGGTGGGTCAGTGGCTGTGGTGGGCAGTGGTGGCGGTGGTGGGGCAGTGGGTGTGGCTGTGGTGGGGCAGTGGCTGTGGTGAGGCAGTGGGCAGTGGCTGTGGTGGGGCTGTGGTGTGGCTGTGGTCGTGGTTGGGCGGTGGTGGTGGAGGCAGGCGGAGCAGTGGCTGTGGTGGGGCGGTGGTGGTGGGTCAGTGGCTCCAGGGGGTCAGTGGCTGTGGTGGGGTAGTGGTGTGGTGGTGGTGGGGCGGTGGTGGTGGTGGTGGGGCAGTGGTGTGGTGGGGCAGTGGTGTGGTGGGGCAGTGGTGTGGTGGTGCAGTGGTGGGGTGGTGGTGGGGGCAGTGGCGGGCAGTGGCTGTGGTGGGGCAGTGGTGTGGTGGGGCAACAGCCTAGTGGGGGCAGTGGTGGGCAGAGTGGCTGTGGTGGGGCTGTGGTGTGTTGTGGTCGTGGTTGGGCGGTGGTGGTGGGGGAAGCGGGCAGTGGCTGTGGTGGGGCGGTGGTGGTGGGTCAGTGGCTCCAGTGGGGGTCAGTGGCTGTGTGGTGGGGAATAGTGGTGTGGTGGTGGTGGGGCGGTGGTGGTGGTGGTGGGGCAGTGGTGTGGGTGGGGCCAGTGGTGTGGTGGGGCAGTGGTGTGGTGGTGCAGTGGTGGGTGGTGGTGGGGCAGTGGCGGAGCAGTGGCTGTAGTGGGGCAGCAGTGGCTGTGGGGCACTGGTGGTGGGGCAGTGTGGGACAGTGGTGGTGGTGGGGCAGTGGTGGAGCAGTAGTGGTGGTGGGGCGGTGGCGGGCAGTGGCAGTAGTGGGGCAGTTTGGTGGTGGGGCAGTGGTGGTGGTGGAGCAGTGGTGGTGTTGCGGTGGGGCAGTGGCGGACCAGTGGTGGCGGTGGGGCAGTGGCGGAGCAGTGGTGGTGGTGTGGAACGTGGCGGAGCAGTGGTAGTGTGGGGCAGTGGCGGAGCAGTGGTGGTGGTGGGACAGTGGCGGGCAGTGGTGGTGGTGGGGCAGTGGTGAGGCAGTGGCGGTGGTGGGGCAGTGGCTACAGTGGGGCAGTGGTGTGTGGCGGTGGGGCGAGTGGCTACAGTGGGGGCAGTGGTGTGGCGGCGGTGGGGGCAGTGGTGGTGGTGGAGCAGTGGTGTGGCGACAGACGGTGGTGTGGCGGGACAGTGGTGGCGGAGCAGTGGTGTGGTGGGGCAGTGGTGGTGGTGGGGCAGTGGCGGGCAGTAGCTGTGGTGGGGCAGTGGTGTGATGGGGCAGTGGCTGTGGTGGTGGCAGTGGTGGTGTGGGGCTGTGGTGGGTCAGTGGCCGTGGTAGGGGCAGTGGTGGCGGCAGTGGGGCAGGTGGGTGTGGCTGTGGTGGTGGGCAGTGGCTGTCGTGGGGCAGTGGTGGAGCAGTGGCTGTGGTGGGGCTGTGGTGTGGCTGTGGTCGTGGTTGGGCGGTGGTGGTGGGAAACAGCGGAGCAGTGGCTGTGGTGGGGCGGTGGTGGTGTGTCAGTGAAACCAGTGAGTGGGGGTCAGTGGCTGTGGTGGGGACAGTGGTGTGGTGGTGATGGGGCGGTGGTCGTGGTGGGGCGTGGTGGTGTGGTGGGGCAGTGGTGTGTGGGCGGTGTGTGGTGGTGTGCAGTGATGGGGTGGTGGGTGGTGTGGCAGTGGTGGTGGGGTGGCGGTGGGGGCAGTGGCGGAGCAGTGGCTGTGGTGGGGCAGTGTTGGTGGTGGAGCAGAGCTGGCGGTGAGCGCTAGTGGTGGGTCAGTGGTGGGTGGTGGTGTGGTGGTGGTGGGGGCAGTGGCAGGAGCAGGAGTGGCTGTGGTGGGGCAGTGTTGGTGGGTGGAACAGAGGTGGCGGTGGGGCTGTAGTGGTGGGGCGGGTGGTGGTGGTGTGGGTGGTGGTGGGTGTGTGGGGGTGGGGTGGTGGGGTGTGGTTTCGGTGGGGCAGCAGTGGTGGCGGAGAGGCTGTAGTGGGGCAGTGGTGGTGTGGCGGCGGTGGGGCAGTGGCGGAACAGTGGTGGTAGTGGGGCAGTGTCGGGCAGTGGTGGTGGTGGGGCAGTGGCGGAGCAGTGGTGGTGGTGGGGCAGTGGTGAGGCAGTGGCGGTGGTGGGGCAGTGTGGTTACAGTGGGGCAGTGGTGGTGGTGGAGCAGTGGTGTGGCGACGGGCAGTGGTGTGGCGGGAGGAGGTGGTGGCGGAGCAGTGGTGTGGTGGGGCAGTGGTGGTGGTGGGACAGTGGCGGAGCAGTAGCTGTGGTGGGGCAGTGGTGTGGGTGGGGCAGTGGCTGTGGTGGTGGCACAGTTGTGGTGGGGCTGTGGTGGGTCAGTGGCTGTGGTGGGGCAGTGGCTGCAGTGGGGCAGTGGTGGAGCAGTGGCTGTTGTGGGGCTGTGGTGTGCTGTGGTGTGTGGTGGGGGCAGTGGTGGTGGGAAGCGGTGGAGCAGTGGCTGTGGTGGGGCAGTGGTGGTGGGTCAGTGGCTCCAGTGGGGGTTCAGTGGCTGTGGTGGGTCAGTGCCTGTGGTGGGAGCAGTGTGGTGGTGGTGGGGCAGTGGTGGTGGAGGGGGCGGTGGTGGTGGTGGGGCAGTGGTGGTGTGGTGGGGCGTGGTGTGGTGGTGCAGTGCCTGTGGTGGGGCTGTGGTGTGTGGTGGTGGTGGGCAGTGGTGGTGGGTGGGGCTGTGGTGGGGTGGTGGTGGTGTGGCAGTGGTGGTGGGGTGGCGGTGGGGCAGTGGCGGAGCAGTGGCTGTGGTGGGGCAGTGTTGGTGGTGGGGCAGAGGTGGCGGTGGGGCTGTAGTGGTGGGGCAGTGGTGGTGGTGGTGTGGTGGTGGTGGTGCAGTGCTGGAGCAGTGTGGTGGGGCAGTGTTGGTGGTGGGCAGAGGTGGCGGTGGGGCTGTAGTGGTGGGGCAGTGGTGGTGTGTGGTGGTGGTGGTGCAGTGGTGGTGTGGCGGCGGAGGTGGTGGGACAGTGGTGGGGAGCAGTGGTGTGGCCTGGGTGGGAGCAGCGGTGGTGGGGAGAGTGGCTGGAATGGGGCAGCTGGTGCGGCGGCGGAGGTGGTGGGGGCAGTGGTGGCGGAGCAGTGGTGTGGCGGCGGTGGGGCGTGGTGTGGTGGCGGAGAAAGGCTGTCAGGTGGGGCAGTGGTCGTGTGGCGGCGGTGGGGCAGTGGCGGGCAGTGGTGGTAGTGGGCAGTGGTGGCGGAGCAGTGGTGTGGCGGCGGTGGGGCAGCAGTGGTGGCGAGAGAAAGAGGCTGTAGTGGGGCAGTGGTGGTGTGGCGGCGGTGGGGCAGCGGCGGTGGTGGTGGGACAATGGTGGCGGGACAGTGGTGGCGGGCAGTGGTGATTTGGGGCAGTGGTGGGGCAGTGGCGGAGCAGTGGCTGTGGTGGGGCAGTTGCGGAGCAGTGTTGGTGGTGGAGCAGTGGTGTGGCGGCGGTGGTGGTGGGACAGTGGCGGGCAGTGGTGGTGGTGGGGCAGTTGCGGAGCAGTGTTGGTGGTGGAGCAGTGGTGTGGCGGTGGTGGTGGGACAGTGGCGGAGCAGTGGTGGTGGTGGGACAGTGGCGGAGCAGTGGTGGGGCAGTGGCGGGCAGTTGTGGTGGTGGGGCAGTGGTGGTAGTCGGGCAGTGGCTGTGGTGAGGCAGTGGTGGTGACGGGCAGTGGTGTGGCGGCGATGGGGCAGTGGCTGTTGAGGGCAGTGGCTGTGGTGGGTGGGCAGTGGGTGTGTGGATGTGGTGGGGCAGTGGCTGTGGTGGGGCAGTGGCAGTGGTGGGGCAGTGGTGGTGGAGCAGTGGTGTGGCGGCGGTGGAGCAGTGGCTGTGGTGGGGCAGTGGCTGTGGTGAGGCAGTGGCTGTGGTGGGGGTCAGTGGCTGTGGTGTTGGCGCGGTGGTGGTGGGTCAGTGGCTCTAGTGGTGGGGCTGTGGCCGTGGTGGGGCAGTGGTGGTGGTAGGTCAGTGCCTGTGGGGGGCTGTGGCTGTGGTGGGACAGTGGCTGTGGCTGTGGTGGGGCAGTGGCTGTGGTGTGGTGGTGGGGCAGTGGCGGGCAGTGGCTATGGTGGAGCAGTTGGTGGTGGTGTGGCAGTGGCTGTGGTGTGGTGGTGGGGCGGTGGTGGGGCAGTGGTTGTGGTGGTGGTGGGGCGGTGGTGGGGCAGTGGTTGTGGTGTGTGGTGGTGGGGCGGTGGTGGGGCAGTGGTTGTGGTGTGGTGGTGGGGCGGTGGTGGGTCAATGGCTGTGGTGGGGCAGTGGTGGTGGTGGGGTGGTGGTGGGGCGGTGGTGGGGCAGTGGTTGTGGTGTGGTGGTTGGGCGGTGGTGGGGCAGTGGTTGTGGTGTGGTGGTGGTGGTGGTGGTGGTGAGTCAGTGGCAGTGGTGATGGTGAGGCGGCAGTGGTGTGGCGGTGGTGGTGGTGGGTCAGTGGGTGTGGTGGGGCGGTGGTGGGTCAGTGTCAGGTGGAGCAGTGGTGGTGGCGCAGTTTTGTGGTTGGTCAGTGGCTGTGGTGGGACAGGGGCAATGGTGGTGGGTCAGTGGCTGTGGTGGGGCAGTAGTGGTGGCGCAGTTCCAGTAGCGGGTCAGTGGCTGTGGTGGATTGAATTGAATTGAAACGGTTTATTTAGTCATAAAAACACAAATACAGGGTGGATAATAATAACAATATTAACATGGCTGAGCCAGTTGAGAACTTGAGTTCTCTTTGAGGCACGTGATATATACTATACATTTATCTCAAGGAACCATTATGTAACATTTAGTATCATGTTGAATAGAACAATAGCATGGTGGTAATAAGAACATCTCATAATGTTACTACCGTTATCTCATATACTATAGGAATAGCCGTGTGGTGGAAAGATTGCAAAAAATTCGTAGAGTGGAAAAAATCTGGTCCCATGTCGATGGTTTCTTTAGGAAGGCATTAATTAACCATTTTATTTACGCTGGAAAACGATGCTAGCCGGCGGTTGCGCGCTAGTCAAGCACGAGCGTTAGAACTTTCACGCTTTGGTAAACTGTACTGTAGTGGACCTCTCCCCTACAACTGCGTATCGCATTCCAATGCCACAGTATCCTAGCAACCAGCCACCTGCTACGTCTACCCTAGCAACGGAGTCAAGAAACTGGCGAGTTCCCACGGGTTTACTTCCGGCTGCTGTGTATATAAGCTCTGTCTCTCCATTGAGATTCATTCTGCCCTACGTTCCTGAACACGCAGCATCTCCTCTAACAGAGCTCCTGCACATCTACCTCCTTCAGCACGCTACTCACTGAACGTGTCTTCTGAGCAAGTTCCTCACCACACGGCATCTCCAGGACCAGACTGTCTTGTATATAATATATTTTATATAAGAAAACCACCACCTAGAGTTTCCATCAATCCATCCTGAGTGCTAGACAACATAATATCACCTAACCCTACAGTACCACTGGACTAGCCACCGGGCACGAAGGGCCTACGATCACTTGTCTAATGTACTATAGGACTAGGCGTCTGTCTGTCTGTTCTGGGCAGCCGAAACGGCAAAATCGTTTTTCATCAAACTTGGTGGAAAAATCGCAAATAATTCGTAGAGTGGAAAAACCTGGACCCATGACGATGGTTTCTTTAGGAACACATTAATTAACGATTTTATTTACGCTGACAATGGATGTCGCTGTACGCTGTCAGCCGGTCGTACGATTGCAGTTATTGTATGGCTCCCTCTTCCTCCCCCCACTTTTTCTCGTTAGCCTACTTTTTTTTTTTTAAAGTTGTTTGGATTAGTAAAGGAAGGTAGATGATTAAATAGAAGAATAAAGAAGGGGAAACAGACAATTGTTGGAGATAACAGGTGGGGGGGAGCTGAGTTTCATCATGTGTCTGGATGCCCAGTTTCAACTTTACCAGAGCATTTTCGGACCTTACGAGGCTACAGTGTGTACTTATTCCTGTGGCTGACTGTACATAGAAAAGGAGAAGAGATAAAAAGATAATAACAGGAATGCATGGAGAAGATGACTACAATAGACACAGGGCGAATATAGGCAGTGAAACAGACAGGAGGTTGACAAAAATAGACAGATTCATACATGCACAAATAGACAATATAGCAACTAACATGATAGACAGACAGACAGACAACTGACTGACTGGTTCACATTAGACAAACAGGCAGACACACGCCAACAACGGATAAGACAGACAAATTTGATGACACAAAGAGTACAGATGGGCTTACAGTCAAACACCACGCAGACGAACAGACAGTTGGGATGGCAATAGACAGGACGGATAGACTTGAGACAGATTAGAAGGCATATATAAACAAGAATAACAACAAATTGACCATGGCTGCGTCAGTGAGGGTAGCTGGTCTTACATCCACCAGCGTAAATAATAAGATGCATTGAAAACGAACACCCTCGCGTGGAAAGAACATCGATTGTCGGTCAGTTATGTGAGATGGGCCGAAAACTGACTAACGTAGATGATGACTATGATGACTCAACACAGGTGATGACTTAAGCAGATGGTGACTAATCTAACCAGAATCAAGGTCACTTCTCTTCAAAATATAATATATCTCGGAGTGATCATCTGTGATTCATAATATTTTTTTTAACCTCTCCTTATGGCAAATACTTCTTTAACTAATTATTCTAACCTTCATTCTATTCCTTCCTATAGTATATGAGATACTGTAAGTATCTCGACCATGACCAGACCATGATTATAACAACCACAACCATGATTATAACAACCACGACCATGATTATAACAACCACAACCATGATTATAACAACTACGACCATGATCATAACCACGACCATGATTATAACAACCACGACTATGATTTTAACAACCACGAGTATGATTATAACAACCACGTCCATGATTAAAACAACCATGAGTATGGTCATAACAACCACGACCATGATTATAACAACCACGACCATGATTTTAACAACCACAAGTATGATTATAACACCTACGACTATGATCATAACAACCACGCCCATGATTATAACAACCACGACCATGATTATAACAACCACGACCATGATTATAACAACCACGACCATGATTATAACAACCACGACTATGATTATAACAACCACGACTATGATTATAACAACCACGTCCATGATCATAACCACGACCATGATTATAACAACCACGACCATGATTATAGCAACCACGACTATGATTATAACAACCACGACTATGATTATAGCAACCACGACTATGATTATAACAACCACGACCATGATTATAACACCCACGACTATGATAATAACCACGATCATGATTATAACAGCCACGCCCATGATCATAACAACCACGACCATGATTATAACAACCACGACTATGATTATAACAACCATGACTATGATCATAACAACCACGACCATGATTATAACAACCACGACCATGATTATAACAACTACGACCATGGTTATAAGTACGGCCATGATTAAAGCAACCTCGACTATGATTATAACAACCACGACTATGATTATAACAACCACGACCATGATTATAACACCACGACCATGATTATAACAACCACGACCATGATTATAACAACCACGACCATGATTATAACAACCATGACTATGATCATAACAACCACGACCATGATTATAACAACCACGACCATGATTATAACAACTACGACCCTGATTATAACAACTACGGCCATGATTATAACAACTACAACCCTGATTATAACAACTACGGCCATGATTATTACAACCACGACTATGATTATAACACCTACGAATATGATTATAACAACCACGACCATGATTATAACAACCACAACCATGATTATAACAACCAAGACCATGATTATAACAACCGTGACCATGATTTTAACAACCACGACCATGATTATAACAACCACGACCATGATTATAACTACCACAACCATCTATCTAATATACTATAGGAATAGCCGTGTGTCTGTGTGTGTGTCTGTTCTGGGCAGCCGAAACGGTGCATTCGTTTTCATCAAACTTGGTGGAAAAATAGCATAAAAAAAATCGAAGAGTGGAACAAGCCTGGTCCCATGTCGATGGTTTCATTAGGAAGGCATTAATTAACCATTTTGTTTATGCTGGAAAACGATGTCGCTGTATGCTGTCAGCCGGACGGGGGTTGAGCGATAGCCAAGCACTAGTGTTCGAACTTTCACGCTTTGGTAAACTGTACCACAGGACTCGCCACCGGGCACGAAGGGCCCACGATCACTTGTCTAATATACTATAGGACTAGGCGTCTGTCTGTCTGTTCTGGGCAGCCGAAACGGCACAATCGTTTTTCATCAAACTTGGTGGAAAAATCGCAAATAATTCGTAGAGTGGAACAAACCTGGTCCCATGTAGATGGTTTTTTTAGGAACGCATTATTTAACGATTTTATTTACGCTGGCAATGGATGTCGCTGTCCGCCGGCCGGCTGTTGGGAGATAGCCAAGCATTAGCGTTCGAACTTTCACGCCTTGGTAAACTGTACCACCGGACTCGCCACTTCAATATTTATTAATTTTATTTATTTATTATTTTTTTTAGTTTATTTTTTATTCATTTATATATTCATAAATTACAGTGGAATTGAAAAACATAAGTATAATAGGGGAGCAGTACAACATGGGTTGTACAGTAACAAGGTTGAACAAGAGGACAGCTGTCAGGATTATGTCTAGTTGGCAATGATGTTTATTGCAATGGTAATTACTTATCTATTTACATGATTATTTCTGATAAAACGGTTTTGATGGTACAGTAAAAACAGGTACTGTAAATATAGTAGGTGTTACAAGAAATATTAATACTTACACAATAGATACTTTTTAAGAGATGATTTAAAGGAAGGGAGCGTAGTCTTTGCTGGGATGGGTGGGGGTAAGTTGTTCCACACCGTGATATTTTATGGAGGTCTGGGATTGAGAGGAGCACATGGAGGGTGGTCTTAGTAGCTCTGGGTGCTTAAGTTGTATCTCTGATTATTCCGGAACTGGAAACAATTATTGTCAAGCAAGTGATTGACAGATTTGTAAACAAAGAGGGCACAGCAGTAAGTGTTAATATCTTCGAATTTTAACATTTTCAATATAGCAAATTTTTCGTTTGTGTGATCTGTTTTTTTTCAAGTAGGTCATTGTTCGTACAACTCTCTTTTGTGCAGTAACCAGAGATTGTGTTTTTGAAGAGCCAGAGGCCCCCCATAGTGTGTGACAGTGTATCAGGTGTTGGTAAACAAGATCATGATAGTTCTTTCATTGCTGTGAGAGAGAGTGACTGTCGAGTGTGATACTGCACTGTTAATTGACTTTGCTGTGAATGGCTTGTATGTGGTTTCTCCAGTTAAGTTTCTCATCAACAATAACTCCGAGGAATTTAGTATTTTGTTCACGTTTAAGTTTTGTGTTACTTCTGGTCCACCTGACGACGAAGCTGGGATCGACTGAGAGCTGCTGTGAGAGAGAGTGAGAGAGAAAGTGAGTAAGAGAGAAAGAGATAAAACTCATGTGCTAACCAGGGATCGAACCTGGGACCTTCTATGTGTAAGACAGATCTGATAACCACTACACCATAAGTACTTGATGTTATTGGTTCGTATCCCGTATTCTGTGTTATGCTGTTATGCTTGCTAACAATATGTAACCGAGCCAGTACATGCCCACAGTGACAACAGAAGGTAACAGAGAGCCAGTACATGCCCACGGTGCCAACAGTACGTAACAGAGAGCCAGTACATGCCCACAGTGCCAACAGTGCGTAACGGAGAGCCTGTACATGCTCACAGTTGACAACAGTACATAACAGAGAGCCAGTACATGCCCACAGTACCAACAATGCGTAACCGAGAGCCAGTACATGCCAACAGTTGCCAACAGTACGTAACAGAGAGCCAGTACATGCCCACAGTTGACAACAGGCTGAACGGTAACGAAAGGATGAAACTAAAGTAAAATAATTACGACAGATTACCCCTGTAACAAAAAAAAAACAAACAAACAAAGTCTACCCATTAAAAAGTACGTTTTTTTTATTATACTATGAAAGAAAACGAACGTGAATAAAGTTACGTCAATGAGATTAAATGAAGGACTTAATTAAATAACTTTGAATGGATTTAAAAGAAGGATTAAATGTTTTTGAATGAGATTAAATACGGCAATTAAATGACATTGAATGAGATTAAAGATGTTACCGTAGTATTAAAGAGAACACTAACAATAATAAGGAGAATGTAGGTCATTTGCGCGGGAAACGTCATAGAAGAACAGTTTAGAATTATGTGAAATATTGATTGTAAAGATAAAATTATCGAGTTTTGTTGATAATGATGATGATAATAATGATGGCAATAATGATAATGATGATAATAATAATGATAATGTAGTTAATTAAAGAAATTAACCTAGATATAGTTTACATAGTGGAACTTTATTAAATTTTTCAATATAAATTATACGTCATCTTGTTGGCGGTCCTCAACAACTAATCACAAGACCTCTAGATACTCACCAACCTATGACAACATATTATTATCAGTCTCAACACCCAATGAAAAGACCTCAAGACACTGTCCACTCTGTGACGTCATATAGCTAGTGTTCCGCACAAAAACCTTTTAATATGAGTTGCTGTTGATGACTTGGTTCAGTAGACGCGGCACAGTAGTGGAAGCAGAAATGCGTGTGTGTGTGTCTTTCTCTCTCTCCCTCCCTCCCTCCTTTCTCTCTCCCTCCCTCCTTTCTCTTTTCCTCCCTCCTTTCTCTCCCTTCTCACCCCCTCCTCTCTCTCTTTTCCCTAATCATAAATAGTACTGCTCATCCCCAAGTAGTATTTCCCACCATTTATAATACTTGCCAAATCTTCCCCAACACTTAATAGTTCTCCCCAACACATAATAGTCCTCCCAAAACATAATAGTCCTCCCCAACCCTTAATAGTCCTCCCCAACCCTTAATAGTCCTCCCCAACCCTTAATAGTCCTCCCCAACCCTTAATAGTCCTCCCCAACCCTTAATAGTACTCCCCAACACACAGTAGTCCTCTCCAACACATAGTAGTCCTCCCAACACATAGTAGTCCTCCCAAACCCTCAATAGTCCTCCCCAACCCTAATAGTCCCCCAACCCTTAATAGTCCTCCCCAACCCTTAATAGTCCTCCCCAACCCCATTAGTACTCCTCAACACACAGTAGTCCTCCCCAACACATAGTAGTCCTCCCAACACATAGTAGTCCTCCCAAACCCTCAATAGTCCTCCCCAACCCCATAGTATAGTCCTCCCCAACGCATAGTAGTCCTCCCAACACATAATATTCCTCCCAAACCCTTAATAGTCCTCCCCAACCCTAAATAGTCCTCCCCAACCCTTAATAATCCTTCCCAACCCATAACAGTCCTCCCAAACCCTTAATAGTCCTCCCCAACCCTTAAAAGTCCTCCCCAACATATAATAGTTCTCCCAAACACTTTATAGTCCTCCCAACCCTTAATAGTACTCCCCAACACATAATAGTCCTCCCCAACCCCATAGTCCTCCCCAACACATAATAGTCCTCCCAACCCCATAGTCCTACATAGTAGTCCTCCCAAACCCAATAGTTCTCCACAATAATAGTCCTCTAGTCCTCCCAAACCCTTAATAGTCCTCCCCAACCCTAAATAGTCCTCCCCAACCCTTAATAGTGCTCCCAGCCCTTAATAGTACTCCCCAAACCTTAATAGTCTTCCCCAACCCTTAATTGTATTCCCCAACCCTTAATAGTCTTCCCCAACCCTTAATAGTCTTCCCCAACCCTTAATAGTCCTTCCCAACCCTTAATAGTCCTCCCCAACCCTTAATAGTCTTCCCCAACCCTTAATAGTACTCCCCAACCCTTAATAGTCCTCCCCAACCCTTAAGTCTTCCCCAACAGTTAATAGTCTTCTCCAACCCTTATAGTCTTCCCCAACCCTTAATAGTCTTCCCCAACTTTTAATAGTCCTCCCCAACTTTTAATAGTACTCCCAAACCCTTAATAGTCTTCCCCAACCCTTAATAGCCTTCCCCAACCTTTAATAGTCTTCCCCAACCCTTAATAGTACTCCCCTACCCTTAATAGTCCTCCTCAACACATAATAGTCCTCTCCAACCCTTAATAGTACTCCCCTACCCTTAATAGTCCTCCTCAACACATAATAGTCCTCTCCAACCCTTAATAGTCCTCCCTAACCCTTGAGAGTACTGGTGATGGTCGTTGTGGTGGTGGTAGAGTGACGGGAGGGTGGTAATAGTAATAATAGTGGCCAGTCGAAGGTTTGCCCTCGCAATGCGTGTGTGGCTCTTCCTATGACGTCGATCACGCCATGGTGTGTAAGGACGGGGGCTTCATATGCATGAGGCATGACGAAGTAAGGGATCTCACAGCAAATATGTTGAAGGAATCTGTCGTGATGTCAGAGTAGAACCGACCCTCCTTCCATTGGACGGTGAGATCTTCCAACATAGGACTTCAAACACATCCAACGAAGGCCGTGTTGACGTCAGTGCTCGAGGATTCTGGACGCGAGGACAGTGAACCTTCTTCAACATCACGATTTTTAACCCCAAGGCCGCATGTCACCGAAACTTAGCTCTCGATGCTGCACACAGGAGGAACGAGAACGACAAGATAAGGGCAAACGGGAGAAAATTCAGAACGTTGATCAAGGCAACTTCACTCCTCTAGTGTTCACAACCTCTGGTGGGATGGGACCAAGTGTAAGATGTTTCTACGTCAGACTCGCGTTAAACTAACTTTAAATGGCGTTAAACTAACTTTAATTGGCGTTAAACATGGTTCAAGTTGCTTTAAAATAACTTTAAATGGCGTTTAACTAACTTTAAATGGCGTTAAACTAACTTTAAAGGGCGTTAAACTAACTTAATTGGCGTTAAACCAACTCTAAATGGCGATAAACTAAGTTGAAATGGCGTTAAACTAACTTTAAATGGTGTTCAACTAACTTTAGATGGTGTTAAACTAACTTTAAATGTCATTAAACTGACTTTAAATGGCATTAAACTAACTTTAAATGGCGTTAAATGCACTTTAAATGACGTTAAATGCACTTTAAATGGCATTATATGTACTTCAAATGGCGTTAAATTAACTGCAAATGGCGTTAAACTAACTTCAAATGGTGATGAACTAACTTCAAATGGCGTTAAACTAACTTCAAATGGCGTTAAACTAACTTCAAATGGCGTTAAACTAACTATAAATGGCGTCAAATGCTCTTCAAATGGCGTTAAACTAACTTTAAATGGCATTAACCTAACTTTAATTGGAATTAACCTAACATTAAATTGCGTTAAACTAACTTCAAATGGCATTACACTAACTTTAAATGGTGTTAAACTAACTTTAAATGGCGATCAACTAACTTTAACTGGCATTAATCTAACTTTGAATGGCGTTAAACTTACTTCAAATGGCGTTAAACTAACTTTTAATGGCGTTAAACTAACTTTAAATGGCATTAAACTAACTTTATTGCCATTAAACTAACTCTAAATGGCGTTAAACTAACTTTAAAAGGCATTAAACTAACTTTAAATGGCTTTAAACTGACTTTAAATGTTGTTAAATGCACTTTAAATGGCTTTAAACTAACTTCAAATGGCATTAAGCTAACTTCATATGGCGTTAAACTAACTTTAAATGGCGTTAAACTAACTTCAAATGGGACAGCAGAGAAAGACGTGAACATTGAGACAAAAAACACTGGCCACCTAGATAGGGTCTTGTGCCAGGTTAAAAAAACATTCTACATGAACCATTGATTGACCCTAAAAAAGTGCTGTTGCCTCCTCTGCATATTAAATTAGGGTTAATGAAACAATTTGTACAGCCCTAGATAAGGAAAGTGATTGTTTCAGGTACATCTGCAAGGAATTTTCATCAGTCACATATGAAAAAATCTAAGCTGGCATTTTCGTGGGCCCTCAAATCCGAAAGTTAATGTTGGACCACCAATTTGAAGAATCGATGAACCAGTGTGAGAAAGAAGCATGGAATAGTTTCAAGAATGTTGTGTATAGTTTTTTAGACAATAGAAAAGATCTAAACTATCAAAACATTGTTGAAGGTATGTTGAATAACTTAAAAAACATGGGTTGCAATATGAATGTAAATGTGTACATTCCCATCTTGAGTATTTTCCTGAAAATTTAGGTAGTTTAGGTAAAGAGCAAGGTGAAAGATTTCACCAGGACATTAAGTAAATGGAAAAGAGGTATCAAGGAAGGTGGAATGTGAACATGATGGCAGACTACTGCTGGATGCCGAAGAAAGATTGTGCCAGTGAAGAGATTGCCAGAAAATCGAGAAAAAACGTTTCACCCATCCAAGAAGCCTAACATTATGTTCATACATATTCATATATTGTATATATGGGAAATCTAAGGATTGGGTAGATAGTGAGTGGGGAGAGGGACAGCAACAGGCTTTCGAGAAACTGAAGGAAAAGACAGGGGTGACGCAATTTTACCAGTGTTATGCCCCGAATTACTCAGAGTTTATATATTAATAGAGACAGACCCCATAAGTTTGAGTAGGCTAGGTACGGTGCTGTGTGTCCCAGCGGAAGGACGGCAGGCTCTACATCCGGTGTACTGGGGAAGTCAGAGACTAAATCAGAACGTAACATGAGACAACTATAGCTCTCGTAAGTTAGAGATGTTAGCACTCAAATGGGCAGTAGTAGCCAAATTCAGGATTATTTGACAGAAACATTTCACGGTCTACACAGATAACAGCCCACTCAGTCACTGAGAGAATGCTAAGCTAGGTACCGTGGAAAGTAGGTGGGATGCGGATCTCGAAACGGTTTGACTACTATAAGTACAAGCTGGGGAAGCAACACAGTGGCGAATTATATCTAGGATCCCGACTGGAACAGGAGGAATAATATAGTGAAGTATATACAGCTATACAGAATCATGGGGAGAATGGGGCGGGAAAGGAGTGAACTATGGACGATAGATGGGCTGCGTAGGGGAGCAGAAGGCATGAACTATGTTACCAAAATGCAGATGGTTGGCAGGAGAGCTGCCGGAGGACGAGGTATAATTAGAGCTCAAAATGATAAGTTGTACCGAAATCTGATCATGTAGAAAGAGGTTGTCTGTAGAAGACCAAAGGAAAAAGAATCTATGGATGGAGGTGCTCCAGTGTACCTCCAAACTTGCAGGAAGCGATGATTAGAGCCTGCCGACAGGTTTGGGCACCAGGGCAGATCCGTACTCTGTTGCTGGTGCAGGAGCAGGTTTCTGTGGGCATGGGGAAAATGGTGCGGGACTACTGTAACCTGCGAAAGTTGTGGCATGGCAAAGATGAAGTGCCAATACCCCAGCTGCATTTAGGGACTGATTAGGCTATAAACCATTGCGAGACACCTTCAAGATTTCACCTTACCGGACAAGTGGCAAGGAATGGAGAATGTTAATGATTGACAAAAACAGTCGTTACTGGGCCTTTCCCACAAGACAAGAAAGCCTCGTGATTGCAAAGATTCTGTTGAATAAAAATCTTCTACCAGCAGTGGGTGCCTGAGATTGCTGACCGATCAGGGCAATTTTGGCAGTGCATTGGTCAAACAAACTTGCGCCACCTTTGGGTAGAAATCAGGACGTCAGCATACCACCTGCGAAATGATATGGTGGAACGGTTCAATAGGGGAGCCTGCAGTCTACATGGCCCACCCTAGAAAGGGAAGGAAAAGAATAAATTGTGCAGAGCATCTGCAGGCAGTGGTGTCTATTACCTTGCGACTCCGCACGTCTGACAAGAGGGTTTCCCATTCCCTTGTTGTTTTATGGGAGAAAGAACCAAACCTGCCACCGTTTGACCTTGGGCCGGAGGTAGACCCCAGAACCACGGTAGATGGTGGGTGATGGTGATCAGAGACAAAGCAACGAAAGTTGCAGAGCGAAATTAATAGATCAGTAATGCGGAGACGCAAGGAAATATCGCTCAGGAGAGGAAAGAGAGGAAAGCTCACGAGTAACTGGGAAATAGGCCAGGAGGTTTTGTTGAGAACAATGCAAAAAATAGGCCGGTGTAAATCCCAAACCATTGGACAACACGAGATGGCACATTGTCGAATCCTAAATCCTAGGCGGGCTTATACTGCGGCTATTAAGCCCAGTGGGGAAGAAGTCCTGGACACGAGGTGGAAAAAACGGAGTAGCAGGCTGCTCACTAACGCATCCGGGAACCTGGTGATGGTGAATCTGAAGATGAAGATGAAGACAAGGGGCCCTTATGGCATGATGACGAAGTAGACAGGCAGCAAGGTGCAGCTAGCAAGCAAAGCAGACTAGGACATGGGTTGTTGGAGGTCGTAATGTAAAACAGAGAGTTGGAGATGGTAAATGCTTTGAGTTGTAGTTGCTGTCATGAGCAGGATTGGGTGTCGGTTGCTTCAGCCAGGACTCCGCTAATATGAACTGGTGCATTGTCTGGCGGGTTTGTCTGCCGGAATAAGGTTCGGAGGCATGGATTGAAGTCGATCGTTGATTGACTGGAAACACAGACGTGAGCGTTCATTTAGGACTAAGTACTATTTTTGACGCTGGTTCACTCTAACCTTGCCTCAAGACCCAGGCAAAAGTTGGATTTGGTGTGTACGGCGGTGTTTTTCTCTAGTTCAAAGGCCAGGCAAAAGGGAGACTGTTGGTTTTGATTGGTTTTAATTTGTTGACAAGTTCTCTTGCGTTCAAGGACTAGGTGGCTGGAGTTGCTGGCTGCGAGTTGGAATCATTTTTAAGATTTGAAAATTGGCTCTAAGTTGATTATATAGCCACCAGAAGACAGTGCTGTATCTTTTTATGAGGTCAGTGTCGGCGGGAGAAAGCGCTAAATTGGAGGACAATGCTGCGTTTAGCATGTTGAGTGTGAGATGCAGTTATTAGTCAAGTCTTGCTAGGGGGTCGTATGCATTTCTCCTTTGAGAACGAATTTTTCTGTCTTTTTTGGAGATTGAATGTAATATTCAGAGATACAAATTGTGATATTTAGAGACAATAAATACAAATAATGGCGATACTGGGTCATTCAAGGTCGACTGAGTGACGGTGGCGCTGCCCACACGTTGTGAGAGCTTCTGGAATTGCGCCCATATAATATTAAGTATACTCTGGCGAATTAATATGGACGTGAATCATGAAATTAAATGACAGTTATTAAATTAAAAGTATTATAGATCGTTTCCTAGTCTAAATATGTTATGTAAGCCCCAATTAAGTTATTAGTTGTGCGGAAAATAGGTCCCTAGCCAGGTGGACGCCTTGAGGGAACACGCCTGGCTGGCTCAGTTGCGAGGCAATGGTCGAGCCAGAGGGACGTTGCTCTGCTTCCAGGAAAACGACCACGTGGTCTGGTCCCCTTTGTGTACAACATCAGTATTAACAAGTAAGTTTTATTCTATCTCAGACAGGGATTAGATAGGGCGGAGGAGAAGTTAACAATAGCTAACTGAGGGTATATTGCAGGGATTCTGTAGGGCCCACTCGGTCGAAGTTGAGCCCATCTTGAGTGGTCTGAGCCCACATGGTCTTGAGCCCCGCGGTTGAGTGAGCAGCGAGGGTTGAGATGGAGCAGGCTGTCTGTGTGGACAACTAACTACGTGGGACCATCGTCCGCCCTGGTTGACGATTGTTAGGGTCGAATCTCCTCACCTCGGTTCACATTACCACATATCTTCAGGCAGTTTAGTGACAGGTTTCAGTGGCTGACTGGCCCCTCTCTTCTGTTTCATGGATGTACTGAGTGTAAACTGGGCTATCTGAGTGAATGAATGGTCACAAACTGAGACCAGGAGTCTAGTGGGTACGTAGAGAAACATTTTCAAGGTTAGAGAAAGGGCATGTTTGTGCCTTAAGAAAATCTGGGTGCATGCTTGAATTTGTGCCTTAAGAAAATAAGTGCATGCGGAACCTATGTGTGAGTTAAGGAGCATGTTTTCACGGAAGCATTAATTGGACTCAACTAACTTCTTAATAGTGATAATATTTTTCAGTGACTGATATTTTCTTACTGTGTGTAATTAATATTTCCTAAAATAATTTTGATAGTATTGTTTTTTTATGTTTATGTGTCACTAGTGTGAAGATAACGAGGAACTGTTTTTCAGATAAGGTTCATCCTCTCTGTTGTAAGTAAACCTGTTGATTTAGTTATTTTAATGCTTTAATATTTCTTTATAATTTCAATATCATGTATAACTTTTGTTCCCAGTGTGATGTCTTAATCAGGTTAAAGGTGTACATCTGTTGGTGTAACATTATTTGGTTGAGTGTTAGCTAAGGCTTATTCATGGTGGAGTTAATAATTTCTTATTTTTCTAAACCATTTTCTCAGTGATTGATATCATTTTGTTGAAAAGCCTTAAGGTCTGCAAGAAACATATTCTTAATACTTTTAATTTATTGTTCTCTAATGAGGCATTTTCTAAGTTTCTAATAATTTCAATATTATGTATAAATTCTAGTCCCCAGAGTAGTGTTTTAAGCCAGGTTAAAGTGCGCATATGTTGGTGTACCATTATTGATTGTGTCTGTATTGTTGTAGGGAATATAAGTGTCTAAATTTTACAGTGCATCTCATTCATCATTCACAGGTGCTATCCTTCCAAGGGTCATGGAGAATTCATTTTGTCAGTAAACTTAAGAGTGTTGTGCTGGTTCGGGTTTCTTCTTAAAGGGGCGCTTCCACTAGG
>NW_024732780.1:2442781-2529441 GCF_018991925.1 Homarus americanus
TAGTTACGTATTGCTCCAATCACAGGTGCTATCTTCCACGGGTCACGGAGAATACATTTTTGTTAATGTGATGTTTTGTTGGTTCGGGTTTTTCTCTTGTGGCGCTTTCATTTCCATCCACTATAAAAAAAAACAAGTCAAGGAGAGAATTCCGACTGGTTAAATATTGGTAGAAGAGAGTAGTTTTTATTTCTTGAACTGACTGTTGTGGTTAGGATAATGAACGAAATCATGGATTGGCTAGAAACGGTGTAGAGGTGTGTGTGACCTTAATTCTAGCCATGTTCGCCGTGAAATAGGTTTTTGTGGTTGACTGTACGGATGTACTTGGAGAGAGGAGAGTCAGCCGGGGTTGGTGGCTAGTTGAGGGGGGGAGCTCGAGGACCGTATTAAAGTTAGAGAGGAAAAGTCCGGGAATAATATCTGGAAGGTATTGATCATTTAGCGGAGAATGTCACGAATGTACTGAACAGCTAGAAGGAAAGTCTGGGAGAATATCAGGAACGTATTGAACAGTTAGGGGGAAGATCAATGGGGGAGTGTCAGGCATGGGCGACCCAAATCAAGGGGATTGTGGGAGATATGCACAGCAGTTAGGGGGAGTATCATACACAATTGCAACAGTTAAGGGAGGAGTATCAGACTCAAGTGAAAAGTCAGGGGGAACATCGATAACACCTAGCCCAGTTGGTGGTTTTACTATACTGGGTAGAGGCACGGTATCAAACACAGCATGGAAGAGACAATGTGTGATTAAGAAACAAAATACTAGAGGGGGAGTGTCTGGGGACGGTTTGACCATGTCTGCGTTCGACGGTAGGGACAGAGTAGAGGTAGAAGTGGCTAAGAGGTTGACCGAACCCTCAAGCTGGTAGACAGAGACGAAACCGGTCGAATACAATTCATAATAAAATATCTTTGCGGGGCTGGCGGCATATAGGGTGTATAATGCACGCAGAGAGTGGGAAACGTATTGAGCTAATCTGAAGATTACAGCCACACAGCGGGTGGACGGCCACGCTCGACGCCATTTAGAAGGCATAACTCGGAAACAACGGAGCGACGAACGTTCCTTTGAATATTATGATGTTATGCTCCGATTTACACGACGAATTGAACCGCCATGGACAGAAATATGATAAGGTCCTGTTGGGGAGATACAATCAATCGGGGACTAAAAGAGAAAGCAGACGTATGTGGTTATCGGAGGAGATCTGGAAGAATCCCCAACACATTCTAGGACGAGGACGGGCTGGTAGAGAGGCGGAACGCAAACGGAGTCCTTGAGAGGTAGCACCGACCCAGGAAGAGAAAACGGTCCGCAGGTCTGGGGCTCGATCCCAATATACGTGTTAGTGTGTGGAGAGGGTCACCGCAGTTTCCATTGCAGGAAACAGATCTGGACCAGGGAGAGGATGCCCTAAGGATATGTGGCCATGGCCAGTATCGGACTGGAAGTGGTAAGCCAGAACTGGCGGTCGGGGAAAGACCAGGCCAGGCAATCCCCGCCAACCTCTCCTGGCCCAGCCAAAGATTCCGCCGGCGATATTGGCGAACCTGGAGAGAAAGAGACCCGGTCAAGCGTGTTCGCATGACAAATTTTATCGTGACAGAAGGCACCTGGAGGCTGGAAAACAGAATGTCCTGGGGTTTCGGTGCTGGTAGTGGGTCGTGAAATGTGGGTCTGGTGATACTAAGGCGGAAGTGTAGTTAATTGATGAAGACTTCTACTGCCGAGAGCTGGAGCCTACAGGTGGTAATGCAGCCACCTGGAAGGTAAGAGGGCGTCGGTCCTACGTGCCGTGTAGGGTGCATTTGGTCACTATGGTCGTATGTGGGTTGGAAGTTACCGATGTGGGCTGTTGGTTTGTCCAGGGATTGGAGACCCAGTGTAGTGGGTAACGTGATGCTGGGTTGTTGGGTATGAATGTGCTGGGAGGTAGTGGAGATCTAGGTGCACATGTACCACTTGTGCAGGGAAGTCAGAAGCACCGCAGTAGGGAAGATTGTGATTAAGGTTAGGCAGTGTGCGGTGTAGAGGCCACCAGTCTGGGGGTATTGTAAGACGGAGAAGGAAATCCACCATCCTCCCTGAAGTAGTCGGAGGCTGTCACTATGCGTTCTTCATTAAGCCAGGTAGCTGTGGAAGAAGTGGTGATTGAGCTTCTAACAATGGAGGATGAAGGTTGGATGCCGGAGGTGTGATAGTGTTGGCGACAGCCGGGAGAATGGTGGAGAGATGATCACTGTGTTGGTCGCAAATCTGTCTGAGCGTCATGGGAAATTGAGTGGCATTGGTGGATTGGGAATGTGGCTTGGGACGGACGTCGAGGCAGCCACCAGTGAGGAGGTATGTGGGGACAGTTCACCCGGATACCTGTAAGGAGGTAAAGTGCACGGGAGAAAATGAATGAGGAACAAGAGCGTTTCAGTTAGGGGTTTAGTAGAAGAGTTTGGAGATATTTTCGAAGGGAGGCCAGCCCAGAACGGCCTTTGGGGGTTCAGCATAAGATCCCAGTGACAACAGACAGGCCAGTTGGGTGCTACCGAGTGATCCTCCAAACCAGGTACCAGAGGTGAAGCTGTTTATTAGCCAGCTGCTAGATCAGGCATCCAGCATAGTGAGAGTCCGTACTTCTGCTGCCATTGTAGTAGTGAGGAAAAAGGAGGTGGAATGTTGAGGTTGTGTATTGACTACCGTAATTTAAATAAGGTCACGGTACACGATGCGTTTCTCTGCCTAGATAAATGAAATGTAGAATTTCTTGACGGGGCCCAGTTTTTCTGCTAACGCTTGATCTGGCGGCGGATATCACCAACAGAAGTAAAACCTTCAGACCGTCTGAAGACTGCTTTCAGCACAAGCTGACACTTTGAGTACAGGCGACTGCTTTATGGATTGTCAAATAGTCCGGGACTCAAAGATGGCGGAGAGGATTTAGGAGATAAGATCTTCCTCGCTGCTTGTATACCTTGGATGATGTGATGGTGTTTTCAATTACAATAGATCAGGATGTAGTCAGATAGAAGGAATTGTTTGCAGGATGAGGGAGAATAATCTAAGATTTAAAACCTAAAAATTGTGAAATAATGGCCTGGAAGTAAGCTATTTAGATATGAGGTGTAGCTGAAGGCATCGCGTAGCTGATCCTGAGAAAATTAGGTAGGATGAGATTGGCCAGTCCCAAAGACGGTGAAAGATGTGCGGTCGTTTGTGGGTTCGCATCATTTTATAGGAAATTTGTTAAAGGTTTTTGCCCAAATAGTTACCCCACTGCATGCGTTACGGGAAATTCCTGGATCGGGGAAGATAGTAATGGGAGAGGGACAACAGGCTTTCGAGAAACTGAAAAGACAGAGGACGCAGACACATGTTGGCTTGCCCAGATTTACTCAGGAGTTTATATTAGAGACAGACGCAAGTTTTAGTGGGCTAGGTGCGGGGTGCTGTCCCAGCGGAAGGACGGCAGGCTGTATCCGGTGTGCTATGCAAGTCGGGGCCTGAGGAAATCAGAACGTAACATGAACAACTATAGTTCTCGTTAGAGATGTTAGCACTCAAATGGGCAGTAGTAGACAAATTCAGGGATTATTTGACGGGGAAACATTTCACGGGTTACAGATAACAACCCACTCAGTCACTGAGAGAATGCTGCTTAGGTGCCGGAAAGTAGGTGGAATGGGAAGCCTGAGCAGTTTGACTTCACTATGTACAAGCTGGGGAAAAACAACACGGTGGCGGATACTCTATTCAGGATCCCGACGGAACAGGAGGAATATAGTGAAGAGAATGGGGCAGGATGGAAGGAACTATGGACGATAGATGGGCTGTGTAGGGAGCAAGAAGGCATGAACTATGTTTAAAAAGATGCAAGATGGTTGGCGGAGAGCTGCCGGTGGGACGAGGTACAAGAGAGCTTCAAAATGATGATTTCCGCAGGTTGTACCAAGCGAGGCAATCCCTGATCGTGAGAGAAGAGGGTTGTTCTGGCATAGAAGACCCGAAGTAAAGAATCTATGGATGGAGGGCCAGTTACCTCCAAACTTGCAGGAAGCGTTGATTAGAGCCTGCCACGACGAGTTTGGGCACCAGGGCGAGATTGTACGCTGTCGCTGGTGCAGGAGCGAGTTCTGGCCAGGCATCGGAGAAATGGTGCGGGACTACATAGCCAGCTGCGAAGGTGCATGGCAAAAGATGATGTGCCAATACCCCAGCTGCATTTAGGGACGATTGGCTACCAAACCATTAGAGACGCTGGCCGAGATTTCACCTTGCTGGACAAGTGGCAGAAAGGAGAATGTATGTAATGATTGACAAAAACAGTCATTACTTCCGTTTTCCCACCAAAGACCAGAAAGCCTCGACGATTGCAAAGAGATTCTGGGAATAATCTTCCTGGCAGTGGTGCCCTGAGAAATTGCTGACCGATCAGGCAGAAATTTTGGCAGTGCAATGGTCCGACAAACTTGCGCCACCTTGGGGTGAAGAAAATCAGGACGTCAGCATACCACCTGCAGGGAAATGGCATTGGGAACGGTTCAATAGAACCCTGCACGGTCTGCTTGGCCACCTTAGATGAGGAGGAAAAGAATAAGTGGCCAGAGCATCTGCAGGCAGTGGTGTCACATACAACGCGACTCGACGCCCGACACGACTAGGTTTTCCCATTCCTGTTGTTTTATGGGAGAGAACCAAACCTGCCGTTTGACCTAGGCCGAGGTAGAACCAGAACCGGTAGATGAGTGGGTGATGGTGATCAGAGACCGGCAACGGAGGTTGCAGGAGGCAGTGGAGATCAATGTGTGAGACGCAAGGAAATAAACCGAAGAAAAAAAGAGAGGAGAAAGCTCACGAGAGTAACTGGGAAATAGGCCAGAGGTTTTGTTGAGGACAATGCAAAAATAGGTCGGTGTAGCTCCAAAACCATTGGTTTAACACGAGATGGCACATTGTCGAGGTCCTAAATCCAGGCCGGGCTTATACAGCATTAAGCCCAGTGGGGAAGAAGACCTGGACGAGAGTGGAAAAACAGAGTAACTTGAAGGCTGCTCCACCCTAAGGCATCCGGGAGACCTGGTATGGATGAATCTGAAGATGAAGACTAGGGGCCCTCACCTCAGTATGGCATGATGACGAGAAGTAGACAGGTGGCCAAGATGCAGCTAGCAAGCAGAACAGAGACTAAGGACTAAGGTTGTTGGAGGAGTCGTGAGTAAGGCAGAGGAAGTGGAGAGATGGCGAGGCTGTAAGGTGAGTTGGAGTTGTGGTTGCTGTCATGAGCGGGATTGAGTGTTGGTTGTAATGGCCAGGGCCTCACTAATATGAACTGGTGCATTGTCAGAGGGTTGTCGGCCGGAATAGGTTCGGAGGCATGGATTGATACGTGAGAGCTGTTCGTTTCGACTGAGTATTACTTTTTGACATGGTTCCTCTATGCTCAAGGGCCAGGAAAGACAAGCGTGTTTGGTTTGGTTGGTTTTAATTTGTTGACAAGTTCTCTAGATCAAGGATAAGACAAGAAGTGGAGTTGCTGGCTGCGAGTTGGAATCGTGGAGATTTAAGGTGGTTTGTTGTTCTTTCAGCACATGAAGACAGTGCTGTTTTCTTTAGGGTCGGAGTGTCAGCTGGAGAGAGAAGGAGCCAGGGTTGAGGACAGAAATGCTGCGTTTAGCATGTTGCAGGTGTGATGCAGTATAGAACAAGTCTTTCTAGGGCGATGTTTTTTCTCAGCACATGAGACAGTGCTGTCTTTTTAGGGGGCGAATGTAATATTCAGAAATTTCGGTGTGATATTTAGAACGTAAATACAAATAATGGCGATACTGAGTCATTCAAGGTCACGTCAGGGACTGAGTGATGGTGGCTCCCGCACTGAAGTTGTGAGAGCTTCTGGAAGTTGCGCCTATATAATATTAAGTGTACTCTGGCGAATGTAAATGGACGTGAATCATGAAATTAAATGACAGTTATTAAATTTAAAATTATTATAGATCGTTTCTAGTCTAAATATGTTATATGAGGTCCCAATAAAGTTATTAGTTGTGCGGAAAATAGGTCCCTAGCCAGGTTGACGCCTTGAGGAGCAATGGGCCTGGCTGGCCCAGTTGGACGACAGATCTTCGAGCCAGGGTGCTCTGATTTCAGGGAAAAACGACCACGTGGTCTGGTCCCTCACGCACATTACGTCCAGTGTAACAAGTAAGTTTTATTCTATCTCAGACAGGGATTAGATAGGGCGGAGAAGTTAAAAATAGCTAACGAGGAGTTTATTGCAGGATTCTGTAGGGCCCACTCGGTCTGGCGTATTGAGCCCATCTTGATCGACTGATGTCGTTGAGATTACATGGTCGGTTGGAGCGACGGCGGTTGTAGTGGTTAGCAAGGGTGGGTTTGAGGAGCAGGCTCTTGTTGACAAAACTACGTGGGGACCATCATCCGCATTGTTGGTCAGTTCTTCCCACCTGGTTCACATTACCACATATCTTCAGGCAGTTTTATTGTGAATAACCATTCCTCAGCTGACGTCCCTCTCTCTTTCTGTTCATGGATGTACTGAGTGTAAACTGAGGCTATCTGAGTGAATGAATGTCACAAACTGAGCATCAGGAGTCTAGTGGGTACGTAGAGAAACTTTTCTCCCCTGTATGGATGTGTTCTGAGTGTGTGATGCATGTTAAGGAGTATTGTAAGTGTGTTAGAATTTCCTTAGTCCAGGTGTGAGAACAACCCTCCTCATGTTTTATTTCACACGTGGAGACGTAAGAAATCATTAAAAAGTTGTGAAGGGCTTGTTAGTGCCTTAAGAAAAATACGGGTATGCGGAACCTATGGTGAGGTTAAGGAGCATGTTTACGGAGATAGGAGAATAACATTCATGACTCTTGAGTTCTAGAGAAATTATCGAATAAACACAGCGAACACCCGCACACTGATGGGTCATGAAGATTTTCTTGTTTTTTGTAAATGCCGCATTTCCTTGGTTGGTAGTACTTACGCCCTTCGATTATTTGGCAATTGAGATTGTAGTAGTTGTAGGTCATTCCAGACAGGCGATGATTGATCCATGTGTGTAGCTAATAATTTTTATTTTTTTACCATTTTCTCAGGGACTGATATTATTTGTTGAGTGCCCTTAAGGCTTATTGATTGTGGGAGTTAATACTTTCCTATTTCATGCCATTTCCCAGTGATTTTCTTGATAGTATGTTTTCTAATGTTTATGTGCCACTAATTGATGTCAGATAACGAGGAACTATTTCAGATGAGTTTCCTCCTTTCTGTTGAAAGTAATACTGTTGATTTAGTCTTCCTATACTGCCTTTAATATTTCTTAATAATTTTGATATCATGTATAACTTTTTGTTCCCCGTGCGAGTGTCTTACAGGCTAAGATGCGCATATGTTGGTGTACCATTATTGATTTTGGTTGTAGTGTTGGAGGAATAGAAGTGTCAAATTTTACAGTGCGTCTCATTCACCCCAATCACGGGTGCTATCTTTCCACGGGTCACGGAGAAATTATTTGTTAATATTGTTTGTGCTGGTTCGGCTTTTTCTTAAGGGCTTCCACTGCATTTCCATCCACTAATAATAAAAAACCTAGTCAAGTAGAAATTCCAACCGGTTATATATATATATATATATATATATATATATATATATATATATATATATATATATATATATATATATATATAACCACAAGGAAAAACAAAAAGCAAGTTTCTAAAGCCTTTCGTGTAATTCACATCTTCATGGTCTGTACCACCTGAAGATAGAATTACAAAATGCTGAGACTTTTCCTTGTAATTAACGGTTTATTGAAAGAAGGCAGCAGTCAAGTAATACAGTTACATATTTGGGGAATGGGTTTCGAATTACAAATAATATACAAGTAACATAAGTGACACAAATAAGACATATAATAACTAGATGGGGAAAAGCTCAAACTACAGTTCATTTCAACATAGTGACAGTGCAAGGAGTAGTGTTTACTGGGAGTGAATACACTGGTTTATTACAAGTTATTGATAATTTTTACAATGGTTGGGACTGGGCTGTTCTTATAGCGATCAGTTCGTGCACGTATGGGCTGGATGCGGTTGTGGTGTCGAACAGCAATTCTCGGCAGGGATCTCAGGTGGTAGTAGGAGCCGGTGTCGAGGATGGTGTAGAAGCTTCTTACCAAATTTGCAGATGAGGTCGTGGTGATGGTCAGTGAGAGTCGAAAGGGTCAGTGTGTTGAGCGCTTCTTGATATGTGGAGTAGGAAGGGGAGAGAATAATCTTGCATGCCCTCTTTTGCACTTTTTCTAGGTGTTTACGTTGTGTGGCATCTAGGGAGGAAGACCAGGTGGGGAGGCATAGGTGAGCTTGGGAAGTATGAATGTTGTGTAAACACTGAGGAGCTCGGGTGCAGGAACCCGAGGGACTTGAGTCGGCCGAGGAGGTGGAGACGGAAACTGGAGGATTTGACAACTTCACTGACGTGTGGTTTCCAATTTAGTTTGTTGTCTATGGTGACGCCGAGGAGCTTCGTGGAATCTACAACCTGGAGTGTGTTCGGACCTAGAGTAATGGAAGGAGGTGGGACAATGTCGGAGGAGAGGTTGATGTCCATAACCATGGTCTTGGTATGGTTGATGGTGACAAGGTTGTTGGCGGCCCAGTTATGGAGACTGTTCAATAAATCCTGAAGGGCGGTATAGTTGGGAGCAGAATTGTTAACGCTGATCCCAATGGTGGAGTCGCATATACCTGGACACTCGCACCTACAGTAATTTACTTGCATATATATATATATATATATATATATATATATATATATATATATATATATATATATATATATATATATATATATATATATATATATATATATATATATATATATATGCAAGTGATCCAGGTATATGCTGATAACCACAAGGAAAAAGAAAAGACGGAGTTCCCAAGCGCTTTCGTGGAATTCACATCTTCAGGGGTGAGTACAGACTAAGGAGAAGTACAAAACAAGGTGTATATATACAGAGGAGGGTGAGATCAGGTCCACAATGGTCAGGTATTAGGTAATGACCTTACTAATCTTTAAAAAGTACCGCAACGGTCGGTAGTCAGGTCAGAGGGTAAGGTGACCCAACCTTCTCACCTGGTTACAAATCTTCTTAATTACAAAATTGTCCAGTTTGTACATGCCATTACTCAAATTCATGTTGACCGCTTCGGTATGTTTAATGAGGCTAGATTCTATTTGTTTTTCCTTGTGGTTATCAGCATATATATATATATATATATATATATATATATATATATATATATATATATATATATATATATATATATATATATATATATATATATATATATATATATATATATATATATATATATATATGTAATGAGTGATTGTCAGACCAAACCTTACAGCCCAGAATTATGTCACATATAACAGCAAGTACACCACAGACCTCGTGGTACCACCGCATTCCAGGTTGACACACCTCAGGTCGACCCTAGGGACTTGACCTTGCCCGCTAATGACGTGAGCCGGTGACCTACAACCGCACCTAGCCAAGACACCTGGCCAGGACCACACCTGCACACAATTATCCAGATCAAACCAGTTTAGTGTTAATTGTTAGAGGTCAGAAGCCGGCTGGGCCGACCCCATATAAAGGCCCTACAGTCCCGTCCACGGGCATTCCTATTCCATTATCATTATCATTCTGGTTGCTGTCATCTCTCTCCCGTTCGGGTCGTCACTCGGTTCACTAAGCAGAGTCACGCACGTCCCCTCCCCAGGTCGGGAGGGAGACCTCCCGACCGGACCACGGCGTCGCCAGCTAAGCAGACTTTCCCATAGGAGGTAGCCCAGCCAGCACTCACTGGGCCTACGTCAGGGTACACGTGAGTCTTGTTAGAACGTCCTAGGGTGAGTTACCTACTGTGGGAAGTGTATTCATTCAGGTGTGTCCGAGAGTCAGTGTCAAGTAACGTAAAGCATAATGTGTTAGTACCCCGATATAATAGTGATATTAATGTGTCCATGTCATTGAGTGAATTAATAAATAGTTGTATCGAAGAGGTGTTTAACAAGTTGTCCCTTTAAGAAGTGATATATGTGTATTGACATACGAGATAAGATAAGCGTAGTGAGGCTGTGCAAATAACATCCAGGCCACGCTACCAAGTTTCCTATCTTTACATTCCTACTCTCTCTACTCCTTCCTATATTTATATTCTTCTTCTCATTGTGTTTACCCTCATTACATTGGTGACAGCGAACTATGACGTTAACCCACGCCCCCCTCATCCCTTGTTATTGGTAACAGTGTACTTAACGTAAACCCGTGCCCTCCCCCGTTAGCCATAACACCTGGCTCGTTAGTTCAAAAGTGCGTAATAAGAAGTTCCTGCGTAGTAGCGTGAAAAGTGTCCTAGTGTGTCTCCGTTACAGCTCAAGTAAATGTCTCTTGTGGTGGTATGGGCGAATTTTTAATAGAAATATGTTCAGTGCTTAACGTAATTTCTCAGTGTCACCCGCTATCTGTGGCATTCTCAGTAGCCCAAGTACAGTTTGATTGTTGGTCAGTGTTAAATGTAGCCATTGTGTTTCAGTGATGAAAGCGGTGTCTGTACTAACTGTTATAACTTAACATGTCTTTTAACCTACATCCTCCTCCCTGTCCTAATCCTTACCTCACCCTCCTTACCCTTCCTCCCATCCCTGCCCCGCCCCTCCGTTCCGTGCCCCTCCCCGCCCCGCGAAGCCTCGGTCTGGCCCGATCAACCACGCCTCGGCTCCTCCCCACCTCACCCGCAACGCACCAGCCTGGCTGGGCCTGGCCAGCCTCGCCTCGCCCCGCGCCGCCCTGCCTCGCCCCACCCCGCTCGGGTGACCTCACGTCCTTCTGACCTGCCCCGCCTCGCTTGACCACACTAATCCCCCGTCTTTTGTCCCGTGAGCTGTGTGTTGATGATGATGGTTAATATAAAGTAATATTGCGATGAATGCAGAGCTTCACTCAGTGTATTTTTATGCTATTATGATTTGTGATGTACTCTTTGACGCGCAGTGATAAATGATATTCAGTGTAGTGCGCAGAGCTTCACTCCCCGACCCAGCCTGATGAGAACATTGTCGTGACGGAAATGATAGTTGCCAAACATTGACCTATCGTATAAAGTAAACTTTTTTTTTTGCGAATGCACTTCCAACTAATCCATCACCCCTTTAGGATTGTTTCTCTGTCAAATGTCACACACAGTACCACCCATGGCCAGCCGGACGTCAACCACAGTACATACGAGCAGAGAAGAACCAGCATGATGAAAGCAGCGTGATGAATGCAGCTTGATGAAGGCAGCACGAAACCCACCACACACCACGTCACTTCTTTCAAGTCCTCCCTTGGTATAGGATTAAGAAGATTTTATATTTTTCTACTTTAGGAAGTAAGGAGTGTGGAATGGATCGCCACACAACGAACCCTGGTGAGCCCAGCCAGGGAGGGATTCACCACTGTGGAAGGTGTAAGACAGGACGGTCTTTGGTCTCGCCGACACTCACGTACGGAGGGCGAGCCTTGGTCCGCGGAACCTGCCTTACAGTCATCTAAGGAGACGACAGCCCAAACAGTGGACCGGCTTTCATCCCGGCCGGAGAGGGCCGTCGGCAGACGAACAGAAAATCGTCTGGAATATGTTGAAAATGATGATGTTGCAGAGAAGAAATACAGATGGAGCAGAAAAATTCGTCTGGAATATGTTGAAAATGATGATGTTGCAGAGAAGAAATGCAGATGAAGCAGAAAAATTCATCTGGAATATGACGGAAAACGAAGATGTATAAAGAAACTCAGATGGAGCAGAAAAATTCATCTGGAATATGAAAATGAAGATGTATAGAGGAAGAACGCAGATGGGACAGAAAACTCGTCTGGAAGAGTATGGAAACCAGGAGGAAGTGAGAAGAAGTCAGAAGGTGTGGAGAAACGACCTACAAGGTGCGGTATGTGAAGAAAGAAGACAGAAGACAGAAGACAGAAGACGTGCTATGTGAAGAAAGAAGACAGAAGATGTGCTGTCCTGACATCACAAGAAAGCCGATGATGAAGGACCAACCGACTACAGCTGCTGAGCTGCCGCCATCCCCTATTTTTCAGATACCAGCTGGATGGAAGACGTGAGCTATGCTGGACCCAACTAATGTACTGATGTTGTTGATGTATAATAAAAAGATATCAATACCCTAATATGTGAAGTAGGAACATTTTTTGTGTATTTTGAAGTATTTTCTCTGATTTTGTTGATGTTTACTACAAAGAATGTCTTTTTTTAGTCTCACTTTTTTCTATGAGTTCATTTGATCAATGTCTTGGACTATGAAACACGATGTTGTAGCTATATTACTGACTAAGATGAATTATTATTTGGACATGGGCTGATAAGGAAATGTAACACCTGTTATTGTTTGTAGAATGTGATTTGCAAGGTTGCCTCGGACACTATGCTACATATGAAGGATTTTTTCATTCTATGTTCACTTGCTATGTTTCCTTTTTCTCCTGGCATAGAAGCTTTGATCTTGGCGGGAGGTATAGTGAGCTTTGTCAGATCAAACTAGCGCCAGTAGAAAAACATACACCTATGAGATTGTTGTTTGTAAATGTGAAACTATGTTATCGCCCCAGGGATTATCTTTGATACCACACGTGATGTTGCTGTCTATATGTGGCATCAGTCTCTGTGATGAAGCTTTGGTCTTGGCGGGAGGTGTAATGAGTGATTGTCAGACCAAACCTTACAGCCCAGAATTATGTCACATATAACAGCAAGTACACCACAGACCTCGTGGTACCACCGCATTCCAGGTTGACACACCTCAGGTCGACCCTAGGGACTTGACCTTGCCCGCTAATGACGTGAGCCGGTGACCTACAACCGCACCTAGCCAAGACACCTGGCCAGGACCACACCTGCACACAATTATCCAGATCAAACCAGTTTAGTGTTAATTGTTAGAGGTCAGAAGCCGGCTGGGCCGACCCCATATAAAGGCCCTACAGTCCCGTCCACGGGCATTCCTATTCCATTATCATTATCATTCTGGTTGCTGTCATCTCTCTCCCGTTCGGGTCGTCACTCGGTTCACTAAGCAGAGTCACGCACGTCCCCTCCCCAGGTCGGGAGGGAGACCTCCCGACCGGACCACGGCGTCGCCAGCTAAGCAGACTTTCCCATAGGAGGTAGCCCAGCCAGCACTCACTGGGCCTACGTCAGGGTACACGTGAGTCTTGTCAGAACGTCCTAGGGTGAGTTACCTACTGTGGGAAGTGTATTCATTCAGGTGTGTCCGAGAGTCAGTGTCAAGTAACGTAAAGCATAATGTGTTAGTACCCCGATATAATAGTGATATTAATGTGTCCATGTCATTGAGTGAATTAATAAATAGTTGTATCGAAGAGGTGTTTAACAAGTTGTCCCTTTAAGAAGTGATATATGTGTATTGACATACGAGATAAGATAAGCGTAGTGACGCTGTGCAAATAACATCCAGGCCACGCTACCAAGTTTCCTATCTTTACATTTCTACTCCTATATATATATATCTTCCTCTTCTCTGTTTATTCTGTCTCATTACATATATATATATATATATATATATATATATATATATATATATATATATATATATATATATATATATATATATATATATATATATATATATATATGTATATTCAGAAATTTCAGTGTAATTTCAAACGCCGCGCCATTGGCGATACTGAGTTTCAAGGTTGTCGAGGGTGAGTTGGAGGAGTCGTGAGTAGGGCAGAGGGGATTGGAGAGATGGTTAGGTCAGAGATGTGCGTTGAGTAGTGGTTGTTGTCATGAGCGGGATTGAGTGTACGGTTGTAATGGCCAGGGCCTCACTAATATGGACTGGTACATTGTCTGAGGGGTGGTCTGCCGGCATGAGGTTCGTAGACGTGGATTGAGTTGATCGTTGAAGACGTGAGGGTGTTCGTTTGGACTGAGTATTGTTTTGACACTGGTTCCTCTTAGTTCAAGGGCCAGGCCAAAGGAGAGTATGCAGGATGTGGATTTGGTATTAATTTTGACATTGGTTCTCTAGCTTAAGGGCCAGGCAGAAGCGGAGCGTGTTTGCGCTGGTTGGTTTTAATTAGGATTAGGCAAGAAATGGAGTTGCTGGCTGCGAGTTGGAATAGGGCAGATTGAAGGTGGTTTCTAAGTTGTTCTCTCAGCACATGAGGACAGTACTGTCTTTTTTTTAGGGGGTCGAGTGTTAGCGGGAGAGAGAAGGGGAGAAGAGAAGGCGGAAATGCTGCGTTTAGCACGTTGCAGGTGTGAGGTGCAGTTTCTTAGAACAAATTTTTTAGGGGGGTCGTATGCATATTTTTCTCAGCACATGAGGACAGTGCTGTCTTTTTTTAGGGGGGGGTCGATTGTAATATTCAGAAATTTCAGTGTAATTTCAAACGCTGCGCCATTGGCGATACTGAGTTTCAAAGTTGTCTGAGGTGGGACAGCGCTTATCAACAGTAGTGAGAGAGTCGCGAACTGCACCCATATAATATTAAGTATACTCTGGCGACTTTATCTGGAGGTGAATTATGAAATGAAATATCAGTTATTCAATTGAAAATAATTATAGATCGTTTCCCAGTCTGAAAATGTTGTGTACGTCCTAATTAAGCTGTTAATCGTCTGGTAAATAAGTCACTCCTGAAGAGCATGAACGCTTGAGAAAGCGTGGCTTGGGGAGTTGTGAGAGAGGTCAAGCTAGCAAGACCACCTCTGTGCTGTACCCAGGAGAGACGGATCGCGTGAGCTGGTTCCTTCGTTTATTTAACATCAGTATTAACAAGTAAGTTTTATTCAATCTCAGACAAAGCTAGATAGGGCGGTAGGAACAAACGGTGATGTGAGACAGTAGCTAACAGCCCGAGTTTTTTCAGGGTTCTGTAGAGCCCACGTGGTGTGAAAACGTCGACGGTATGATAACGTCCACTGGCGGTATGAAACGAGTGGTGAAGCTAGCTGTATGAATGTCCACTGACCTGAGTTTGAGCCACTCTGTTGAGTATGGTGAGAGTTGGAGTGAAACCAGCTGTCTGGGTGCCCAACTAACGACGTGATGATCGTTTGGGGTCATCAGCCCTCCTCTACCTCGGCTCACAATATCACATATCTAAAAGCAGTTTAGTGAAAACCTTTACTAACGGGAAGCTAAAGCTTCTCTCAACTGTACAAGGTCGTAGTTGCTCACTCCCTTCCATTCATGGATGTACTGGGTGTAAAGTGAAGCCAGCTGAGTGAATGAATGATCACACACTGAGGCCAAGAGTCTAGTGGAACTTAGAGCTACATTTTCCAAGGTTGAGAAAGGCTGGTTTGGGGCCTTAAACTAGGGGTGCATGTGGAGTCTTGGTGTTAGGTTAGGAAGCATGGTTCACGGATATTGGTGGACTCAGTATTAATAATTCAATAAAGGGTGAAATAGGAACCGAGTCTGTATGGGTAGAAATCACGGAAGGAAGAGAAAAACTAATAATGGGAGTGATTTACAGGCCCCCAAGTCTTGGCAAAGAAGCAGCTCAGCCCATATGGCAGGAAATGAGTAGGGCAGCAAAATATAACAACCTATGCATTATGGGGGATTTCAACTTCAGAAATATTGACTGGGACAACATGGTAGGTGACTATGAATCTGAAGACTTCCTAGACACAGTACAGAAAAATTTTTTGAAACCACTAATTACAGAACCTACTAGAGGTGACAATATATCAGACCTAGTATTAACAAATAAAGAAAATATTATCAGAGATATCACAGTAGGGGAAGAACTAGGTAACAGTGATCACAGAGAAATCAGGTTCACCCAAAATTGGGAAACGAAAAACAATGACAATATGGTCAGAGTCCCAAACTTTTGGTTGGTGGATTATCAGGGGTTAAGAAGGTACCTGGGTGAGGTCACCTGGGAACAGTCACGTCAGTCCCCAGTAGGAAGGGGTGAGGTCATAGATGACAACAATTGATCATGACTATAATATATTCACTAGAATACTACATAAAGCACAAGAACAAAATATACCATACAGAAAAATTAGGTCAAATAAGAATGAGCCAAAGTGGATGACCAGAAAACTTAAACATGTCATAGGAATTAAGAAAGGAATATATAAGAAATTAAAGGGAGGGGAGGAGCAGCTCAGAATTAGGTATAATGAACTATCTAGGAATGTTAAGAAAATGTAAGGAAAGCACAGAGAGACTATGAAATCAAAATAGCAAGAGAATCCAAGGCGAATCCCAAGGGATTTTTCCAGGTATATAGGACAAAGGTCAAGGACAAAGTTGGGCCTTTAAAATCAGGGAGGAGAGAAGTGATAAATGGCAGTGAAGAAATAAGCAAAGCATTGAACAGCTACTTCTTATCAGTTTTCACAGAAGAAATTTGCGATGAAATTCCAGAGGTGGAACTGATATTTAAGGGAAAGGAAGAAGAGATATTAAAGAATATCACTATCAGCAAAGAGGATGTTCTTAAGATAAATAAACTAAAGAAAACAAAATCCCCAGGGCCGGATGAAATTTTCCCTCAAGTCTTGAAAGAGTGCAGGGAACAGATTAGCTGACCCCTCATAAACTTATTTAAAAAATCATTAGACACCGGAGTTGTGCTAGACTTGTGGAAACAGGCAAATGTAGTACCCATATTCAAAAAGGGAGACAGAGCATCAGCGTCAAATTACCGGCCGATCAGTTTGACGTCAGTAGTGGGGAAATTTCATGAATCAATTATAGCAAATAGCATCCGATTGCATTTAGAGAAAAGCAAATTAATCTACGACTCTCAACATGGGTTTACAAAGGGAAAATTTTGTCTAGCAAATATGTATATAAATAAATTCTGGAACTTATAAGTGGCAGGGCCGGATGTAAACACTTCTTCTGTTTTTTCTTTTATTGTCGAAGCGTCTATAAACACAGATTTGGGTAGAGAGAATGTATTGTAAATTCTCTCCAGAAAGCTCACAGAAAGCCAGCGGATAAATTGGGCTCATGCATATTGAGTTTGGAGACTGTTAGGACGATACATGAACTTAACACAATCCACGCAATGGAGACTTTATCCCGTCGGTCGTCTGGGAGAACAATCGTAGGATGTGAGGATGAAACTTTCTCGTTTAACAAACGACATGGCCACTACCCGGGAGTTGAATGAATGGGGATCTTCATTCTAGAGTAGGCTGACAGAGTGAGTGTCAGGAAAAGGAGCAAGAGGGAAGGGATAACCACCAGGCGGGTTGCCGACGTCACAACGGAAAGGAATATGCAGGAGTGAAAAGCCAGCCTATTTACAGACGATGAAGACATACCGGAGAATAAGCGCATAGTGTGTCACCTATGCAAGGGAGCACATGGGTTGACGAGGTGTCGAACTTTCCGATCCATGTCTGCAGAGGAGAGAAGGAACACTGATGGGCGACTTCGTTGCTGTTACGTTTGCCTGAATGACACCCCCTTAGCCGCTAATTGGAGGACTACAGTATGGTGCGACATTGGGTGCTGTACTGGTTGTACAGATGCCGTAGCGACTTCACTCCTGAGCAGTTGCTCCAATTATATGAGGGATTTATTCGTCCTAACTTGGAGTACTGTCCTCATATGTGGGGTGGCTATTCTTGTGTCCAACTGTTAGATAGGGTGGAATCAAAGGCATTTCGTATTATTAACTCTCCTCCTTTAGTCGACAATCTCTCTTCCCTTTCTCTTCGCCTCAATGTTGCTTCACTCTCTCTCTTTTACAGGTACTTTAATGGCAATGTTCGGTGGATTTGGCATCCTGCCTACCGCCAGCAAGGCCATGGGCTCGTAACACACGTCTTGCCCGCAGTGCCCACCGTTTCTCTGTGGATGTCGGTCACTCGAGAATAACCCGTTATAGTACCTCCTTCTTTCCTCAAACAGCCAAACTGTGGAATACTCTGCCTTCTTCGGTGTTTCCATACTTATATAATCTGTCGCACTTTAAAAAGTTGGTTTTCCAGCATCTTCGTGGCGTAGATTAACACAGTATAACATTTTTCTTCTCTATCTCAATTTCTTTCTGTTCTTATTTTTTCGCACCCCCCAGGCCCCGTTGTGGGTCGTTTGACTTGGGCCGGATGGGCTAATTCACGTAAAAAAAAAACACTCACGATGGCTGCACTCAGTGACCTCAACTATGCGAGAACGGGAACACACTTATTGTGTAAAAGTCGGGAGAAGTGATAGGGCCAAGATACGATCGGAGATAGTATGAATAAAAAAAAAAGGACAGGCCTACGGGAGCAGGCGAGAAGCAGAACCAGCTGACTCTCCAAACTTCACGTCCATTTCACTCACATCCTGTATGTGTAAAGTCCTTGAAAGAGTTGTTCTCAACTGTCTCCTGTTTCAAGTCAAAGACAAACTGGCCCCTAATCTGTATGGGTTCATGCCCGGGCGCAGCACACAGACATGCTTTGCAGAATATCTTATTCACTCAAAAGATAAGACACACACACAGCCTTCATAGACCTTAAATCAGCCTTTGATGTAGCTAATAGAGACATTATACTTGAGCAACTAGCTAATTTTGCCATCCAAGGTATCCTCCTGACATGTATAAAGGGTTATCTGTCCAACAGATATGCCAGTGTTCTGTTTAAGGGAGTCAAAAGTGCCAGAGTGAGATAATTTGAGCTTGGCACGCCTCAGGGAGGAGTGTTAAGTCCTATGCTATTTAATATACTGATGCACACGCTTATTGCTGACAGTCCAGTTCAGCCAAACGAGGCTGTAATATGCTATGCTAATGATATCTGCATTATGACAGACCAAGCTCAGGCTCCAAGCCTTGCTGAATGTATTTGCTCGGAGGACTGTGGAATGTGTCTCATAATATCTGTTGACAAGACGAGGGTCCTCAATCCTCGTCCTGCTCACCTCCTGCCTCTTGACTTTAACGTTAACAGCATGCCCTTGGAACTATGTAGCTTCTATAAATATCTTGGAATTTGTATGATTGAAGCAAACTTTGTCGGCAACCTTCGTGCCAAACTAATGCAGTGCATTAAACCCCTCAAAACCCTTGTTGGCAAAGGCTATGGAATTAACATCACCTATGCTCGTACTTTCTATCTTCACTTCATTCGTTCTGTAGTTGACTATCATGCTCTCCATCTTGTGACTATTCCGCCGAAACAACTCAACAGCCTGGAGGTAGTGCAAAATGAAGCCATGCCCATCATTCTAGGATACCCAAAATCAACCAGAATTGTAAACATGAGGATAGAGCTCGGACTGCCCTCTCTATCTAAGAGGATAGCTCTACTTAATACCATGTTTTGTGTCAAAGTTTTGAAGAACAATGGTTCCCAAATTACAGCTCAAACTGAGTTGATGTTCTATCTAAGTAATCCCGACTATCTCGCTAACCTTCCACAAAAGACTCTCTTTGGGGCGTGGCTTCATAAAAGTGTTGCAGATCTCTTGAAACTGCATGTCCCAATCACCCCAGACGAACCCATTAATTCCATTACTCCTTGGCTGGTTATATCAGTTCCTATTAATTACACTCCTGTTGACAGTAAGCAAATGTTAAACACCGATGTGATTAGATGTGTCACACTAGAAACTATTAACAGACACATAGAGAGTATTAAATCAAGTGACTGTTATGCTTTTACTGATGGTTCTGTGCAGACAAACACAGGTAGAACAGGCTGTGCTATTGTAATATATAAAGAAAAATAGATGATAGGGTCAAACAAGCAAAGGCTGAGCAATTGGGCCAGCACAACACAAACTGAACTAACTGGAATCTACTTAGCTACAGACTACATTAAAGAAAATGGAGGTGGGGTGATATTCTGTGACTCTCAAAGTGCTTTGAAATCAATGAACAGCCCATAAGGTTCTATGTCTAAAGTTGTATGTGAGAGTAAAAGAAATGTGATAACTGCCAATGAGAACAACTCTCGTATCGAATTTGTGTGGATTACGTCCCATGTTGGAATTAGGTATCATGGCCGTGCTGATAGACTGGCCAATGAAGCATGTAAGAAAGAAAATGTTGACCGTGACCATGGCCTGTCCAATGCTGCATTTAAAAACATTCAATTACGAATCATGAACTCTGATCTAGAAGAACTGAGAAATGCAGAGAGACCTGGCAGTTGTAGCTTTAGTAAATATGACAAATTTTGTGACTAGAGGTACCGGTATAGCCAGCATAAGGAAAGAACCAGACAATGTGATGTGGTCGTGGCCAGAATTAGACTAGGATACAGACACATCTGGCAAATTATGCTGTACCCATACCGGAACACTCAGCATGTAAACTTTGTGATAAACCTTTAGAGCATACACTTGAACACTATATTATTGAATGTAACACTGTCAAAGACTTCAGGCCACCTGGCTTATTGTATCATGAACTTTGTAATTACTACATTGAATCAGTGAACAGTGACATCACCCACATGACTCTGACCTATATATACTGCAAATGAATATGATGTATTTATCTGTGTACGAACCTCTGTCCTGCATGGCAGTGAACAGTGACATCAACCCACATGATTTTGACCTATATATACTGTTAATGAATATGGTCTATTCCTTTGTATATGAACATCTGTCCTGCATGGCAGTGAGAAGTGATACCACCCTCAGTGTCAAGACCTGACTGAATTGCTCAGAATAGGCAAACTGTACTCCAAGCTTTGTCAATAAATTTGGTAAACTAAACCTATAGCTGAAACCCCACATCTGGCCACTACATCTCATTCTCTTATCAAGTAGCTGATGGACCCGTCGCTGACACTTCAAAAATAAAACCCTCGTCTCTCTCTCTCTCACCCCTCTCCCAGTCCGATCTGACCACGTAGGCGGACACACGTGTGTGCCCGGTGCTCCGCTGTCCTCACGGTCGTCTCACAAAGGCCACCTCAGTCTCCTACCCCCAACGCCGGCACGTTGCCAGGCGATGGGGGGGCGGCGTCGATGTAAGCGCCCCAGGAGTGGCGTCCCCTCCTCTCTCATGGCTATAGACATTTCTGAGACGGATAGTTATAGTGCATCCCACATCTTGCAAGAGTCAGACCTCAGTGATAGTGACAATAACAGTAATGTTTCTATGGGAAATACTTGCCTGAGTGGCAACACCACTGCCAAGGGCAGCGAGCCTCCCCTCGCCTCACTTCCCTCCCTCCCGTCTCCCAACCACCCAAGTAAATCGCATTTGCATTTTCCCAAGGACTCACTGAAAACCGTTGAGGACCGGTTTAATTGGACAACAAAGTATTGGAGGCAACACGGTCTCACTATTCAATTCCGGAAAGGTAAGAACCGTAACTTTATAAAGTGTCAGACACCCGAGGTCTATGAAACGCTCAGTACTGTTGGATATGACTGAGTCGTCCTCTTGCCTCCACCTGTTGACGCAGAAGAATGCTGCCACATCCTACTTAAACAGTTCCCCTTATACGCTGAAATCGAAGATGTTCGTCACTTTAATCACGAATACTCAGTATACGTCGACACTACCGAGGGAAGACCCCACATGCAGCTGTCATAGTTAAATGGAAGGGAGGGAGTGCCCAACCACTGTTGATGCCCACCCAGTCCTCCCTTCACTGTACGCTGAACCATATCACCCTGGGCCTGCTTTTTGTGCCATCTGCTCCCATTGGGGTCACACCTTCACCGCCTGCTGCTGACGTGATCGTCCCAGATGTCGCTTCTGCTCACATAACCATCACTCCTCCGTCTGTGCCCAAAAAATCAAAGACCATCTCAATGGGGGTGGTGTGGGCTATGCTGTTGACACCAGGTGTTGTAATTGTGGCTGGCACAATGCTGACTCACGACAATGCCCCAAACGTCCGTCTGTCCCAGGAGAAAAGCCTCCCCGAAGGCTGCTTCCATCTCAACCTCTCCCCCAGCTACCGAGCCTTCTTCAACAACGCCTGGCCCTGCCTGGCCCTGCCTGGCACCACCTGGCTGCAACACAGCAGTCCCGGCCGTCTCCTCACTCAACTACAACTGGGCCTCTTCCCCGTCTCTACTCAGACGCTGTCAGACCTTGTGCCTCTACCGGTGCCCTCCACCATAACCCCCCCCCACCGGATGCCTCCGACACAGATCATATCCCTCTTATACGAATTTTCCAACTGTATTGAAAGACTCTCTGATACACTCTGTACCGCCATCTCCAACCTACACAGACTACCCCTACCTCCAGCTGCTACCCAGTCACCCCCCTCTTCTGGTCTGATACAACCTGGTAGCCCCCCTGTGTGCCCCTAATGCTCACGGCCTACTCCACCGCCGCCTGGCACCACTGCCGGCGTCCACACTGAGCCTGTCCCCGTCCAGACAGAGCCTGCCTCGGCTCCCCCCATCCACCCACCGTGTGCTCATGGACCCGTGAACACCGAAGGGGCCGGGGGCCCCCTGTTTACCCCCTCCGGCGGTCCGGCACCTGGGACCCATCCACTCCAGTTCTCCACGTCAATTGACCACCATGCAGTCATGCTAGTGGACCACGTATCTACGCCAAGAAGGACGTCCCCTACCAACCTCTCGACGTCCCCATTGAAGCCGACACTACCGACGTACACGCCATCACAATCACACTAAAAGGTATGTCTCTCAATACTGTCAATGCCTATAGCTATGGCCTGGCACTTGACATTATTAGGGACCTGCCACGCTTTGCCATAAACAGATAAATTGTACCTGGATATTTCCTCCCACACACTCATCATTCTGTCACTTTATGTAACTTGCTGACAAAACCCATGACCCTTCAGGCTTTTATGCCCTAATGCATGATCATGAAAGGCAAGCATGAACTCTACTTGCTTCCCAGATGGGCACTGTAAACGCTTCTGTGCTTCACCTTGCACAGGATGTAAGGGGGTGCCCAATAAACTAGCCCCCTCCGGGGCAATCTAATCTGACTCTGACCTATATGTACTGTCAATGAATATGATGTATTCCTTGTGTACGAATCTCTGTCCTGCGTGGCAGTGAACAGTGACATTACCCACATGAATCTGATCTATGTATTTATATGTAGGTATATATGTATATATATATGTATATATATATATATATATATATATATATATATATATATATATATATATATATATATATATATATATATATATATATATATATATATATATATATATATATATATATATATATATATATATATATATATATATATATATATATATATATATATATATATATATATATATATATATATATATATATATATATATATGCTGATAACCACAAGGAAAGAAGAAAACACGAAGTTCCCAAGCGCTTTGTGTAATTCACATCTTCAGGGGTGAGTACAGACTAGAGAGAGTAATACAAATCAAGGTGTATATATACAGAGGAGGGTGAGACCAGGTCTATATATATATATATATATATATATATATATATATATATATATATATATATATATATATATATATATATATATATATATATGTATATATATGTATATGTAATATTCAGAAATTTAAGAGTAATTTCAAACGCCGCGCCATTGGCGATACTGCGTTAAAGGTCGTCTGAGGGAAGGGAGCGCTCCCAGCACATAGCGAGAGGTTGTGGAACTAGGCCTATATGATATTAAATATAATTTGCCGAATTAATAATGATGCAATTCATGAAGTTAAGGGACTATTATTGAATTTGGAATTATTATTGATCATTTATCAGTCTGAATAATGTTACGGGTGTCCCAAGGAGTTATTAGTTAGGCGGAAAATATGTCACGTAGGCCTAAGCTAACACCTTGGAGAGACGCGACGCTGGCTGGTCCTCAGTCATGTGAAAGCGATTGGACCTACAGGACATCCCTGCGCGTCCGTCCACAGAAATAGTCACGTGGTCTAGTCACCTGTGCTGCCCTATTGCAGTATAACAAGTAAGTCTCATTCGATCTCAGACAGGGTTTAGATAGAGCAGTGATAAAGTTAACTAGAGCTAACAGTGAGTTCATTTCAGGGTTTCCGTCAGAACCCACTTGACTGCCAGAGATTGACTGCCGTTTGAGACTGCCGTTGATGATTGAGGGTGGCGATTGTCGCCATTGGACCGATCAGTGTAGGCCTGTCACTGTTTAGTGGGGGTATCAAAGGATCTCTTGAGGGAATCTAGCCGTCTGGGTGCCCAGCTGACGACGGGACGATCGTTGAGGTCATCAGCTCTCCTCTACCTCGGCTCACAATACCACATGTCTCAAGCAGCTTAGTGAAACCCTCTTGCTAACGGGAAGCTAAAGCTTCTCTCAACTGTACAAGGTCTGATTGGCTCACTCCCTTCCGCTTTATGGATGTACCGGGTGGGGGGGTAAAGTGAAGCTAGCTGAGTGATACAGGGTCGCACACTGGGGCCAAGAGTCAGTGGAGTTTAGAGGTACACTTTCCAAGGTGGAGAAAGGCTGATTTGGGCCTTCAACTACGGGTGCCTGTTGGTTGTGCCTTAAACGACTACGGAGTGCAGGTAAATCTGTGTGTGTGTTAGGTTAGGGAGCATGGTTCACGGGTATTGGACTCAGTAACGTCTTTATAATAGTGACAATATTTTTGTGTGTAGTTAATACTATTTTTTCAGTTACTAATGTATGCTGTGTGCATTTAAAATTTCTTTATAGTTTCAATCTCAGATATAACTTTTGTTCCCCAGAGTAGTGTTTAAGTTAGGTTAGGAGGTGTGCATCTGTTGGTGTAACATAATTATATTGAGTGCCCTTAAGGCCTATTCATTGTAGAGTTATTAATTTCTTATTTTTTAATACCATTTCTCAGTGCTTGATATAATTTTGTTGAGTGCCCTTAGGGCCTATTCATTGTAGAGTTATTAATTTTTCATTTTTTAATACCATTTTCTCAGTGACTGATATTATTTTGTTGAAAACCCTTAAGGCCTGCATCTGTTGGTGTAACATAATTATATTGAGTGCCCTTTAGGCCTATTCATGGTGGAATTAATAATTTCTTATTTTTATACCACTTCCGCAGTGGTGGATATTATTCTGTGAAAACCCTTAAGGCCTGTTTCATGTGTGCAAGCAACATTTCTTAATACTTTAAATTTATTGTTGCCTGAGTTTCTAATAATTTCAATATCATGTATAACTTTTATTCCCCAGAGTAGTGTTTTAAGTTCAAGTTAAGAGGTGCGCATATTAGTGCACCATTATTTGATTGTGTTTGTAGTTGGAGGGAATATAAGTGTCTAAATTTTACAGTGTGTATCATTCATCCCAGTCACAGACGCTATCCTTCCACGGGTCACGGACAATTCATTTTGTTAGTAAATTTAAGTGCTCTTGTGCTGGTTCGGGATTTCTCACTAAGGGGCCCTTCCACTGCCATTACCATCTAATAATCTTTAATAAACCCCAAGTCAAGTGAGAAATTAAAGTCCAGTAAATTCCGACCGGTTACATATATATATATATATATATATATATATATATATATATATATATATATATATATATATATATGTAAATCCACAATACGTGGATAAGATAAATCTTGATAAAATCACACGGGAAAATGGAAACAACGGAGTACCTTAGCTTTCGTCTTTATTCAAGACATCTTCAGAGGCAACTAGATTACATGGACAGAGAGAGGCTTAAATATACAGGGTGACCTAAAAACATGAGGTCAGGTCATAATGATGACATCCACTAATCCCCACACCAACACAACCGTAGAGGAGCTTAAGAGAAGGGTGGTGACGTGACTAGACAGGTCAGGTCAGAAAAAAGGGACCCACAAAATAACTGTCATACATCAAGATCAAAGGTTTTCAAAGCAGTTTTAACCTTGGGCCACTGACAAATAAATTTATGTAACATATTATCAGTTTTGAACTGACCATCACTAAGGTTTATTGATTTTAATTCCTTAATCAAACTAGCTTCAACCAGAAGTCTTTCTGTGACACAAGATGATTTGAATACTTCTAAGCTTTTTTCCCAAGCAATGGGGTGATTATTATTCCTAACATGAACGAACAAGGCACTGCTTTCAGATGCAGTTCTGATATTATACTTATGTTGTTTGATTCTGAGCTGCAGTGTTTTTCCTGTCTGACCTACATAATTACAATTACATTGGCTACATGGAATACAATAAACACTTCCATTTACATTCAAACTTGGGCTATTCCTTATTAACATATTGGTAATGGTTGAGTCATACTTGAAAACAACATTAATATTTAGAAGCTTGAGGGACCGAACTAAAGGGACAAATTCATCACGATAGGGCAGAGTCAAAATATTCTTAAGTGTGGGTCCCTTTTTTCTGACCTGACCTGTCTAGTCACGTCACCACCCTTCTCTTAAGCTCCTCTACGGTTGTGTTGGTGTGGGGATTAGTGGATGTCATCATTATGACCTGACCTCATGTTTTTAGGTCACCCTGTATATTTAAGCCTCTCTCTGTCCATGTAATCTAGTTGCCTCTGAAGATGTCTTGAATAAAGACGAAAGCTAAGGTACTCCGTTGTTTCCATTTTCCCGTGTGATTTTATCAAGATTTATCTTATCCACGTTTTCATTGTGGATTTACATGATATATATATATATATATATATATATATATATATATATATATATATATATATATATATATATATATATATATATATATATATATATATATATATATATATATATATATATATATATATATGCAAGTAAATCACTGTAGGTGCGTGATCTGTATATATGATAACCACAAGGAAGATGTGAATTACACACAAGCACTTGGGAACTTGTGTTTTCTTTCTTTCCTTGTGGTTATCAGCATATATATATATATATATATATATATATATATATATATATATATATATATATATATATATATATATATATATATATATATATATATATATATATATATATATGTGCTGTCAATGAAGGCAATGTATTTCTTTGTGTATAAACCTCTGTCCTGTGGGGCAGTGAGAAGTGTCAAGACCTGACTGAATTACTCGGAATAGGCAAACTGTACTCCATGATTTGTCAATAAATTTGTTAAACTAAAATCACCCCTCTCTCCCTCTTCCCTTCTCTTCCTACCACATCTCATGTCCCATGAGATGCGGTAAAAGTGACTGTACTTGATTATTAAAAAAAAAATATATATATTCAATAAGGGAACTCTACAATCAAGTGAAGAGATTAATTTAGAAAGACATAATTAAAGATTTTCGGCCATTCATGTTGGATCACTGTCACCTAAAGGTCGAACCAATTTGGCTCCCGTGTTTGTGGGCAGTTTGCCACCAGTATAGTGCCTTTGGGATAATATTGCACAAACCAACAACAGAATATTACAGTTACCAGTATACCAGATCACCTTAGCAGTTATCATTACAGTGACTTGTAATGCGCTTTTGATACTTTGACGATTATCACTTTGTTTTCTTTCTTTATCCAGATAAGATAAGGCAATTAGTTTTGAGTGGTAGGCAAATATTTAGTGTTGATAGCACCAACTTACAAAATATGATATAAATCTATAATTAACCTTATCTGATTAAAAAAAAGTTGTGAAATTAAGATATTCCTTGCTTGCAAAGATGGGGTTTAAATTGAAACTCAAATTAATTATCCATAGACATGATTAATAATAATTGAATCACACATACACTATCGAATGATAATTTCTCACTAGAAAAATCAGATTAATTATACACAGACATAAGAAAGAGTTTACATTTACTGTTACCACCACAATAGGATAAACTGGAAGAGAGAGCAAAAGAGAGGGATAGAGAGAGAGAAAGGGAGACAGGAGAGAGACAGAGTGTTTACAACGAACTTTACTGAGGCGTTAAATGTGAAACAGGTGGCCCTCGCCTCAGGCTGACTCGCTCCTTGTGAGGTTCAGAAGATAGTCTTTAGCCCAGGGGTGTCAAACATGTGGCCCGTGGGCTGCATGCGGCCCGACACACTCTTGCATGCGACCCGTGGCCCATTTGCTGCTCCAGCCTTACCTTGAGGAGCTAAAACTAAATAGTGAGTGTATCCCTCAGCTGAATAAAACAGTCTGCTGTTTCCTAGAACAAAATACTCAATCAACATCAGCTTTTTGAACGGCATCTATCAGAGAGTAATCTTTCTCACTTTCCGACCTTGAAGTCCCTGCAAGGCACACCTGAGTTTCATGCTGATATCAACACAAAAAAGTACTGCATCAAGATTTCCAAATTAATGAATGAGTTCCAAGAAAGATTTGCTGACTTTAAAAGACTTGAGAAGGATTTTTTCATTTTTCGGGACCCATTCTCTGTTGGTGTTAATGAGGTACCAGAACATCTTCAGTTATAATTAATTGAGCTCCAGTGTGATTCTGTGTTGAGGAACTAGTTTTCGAGTGTTGATGTTGGCACATTTTATCAATATTTTCGACCAAATTATCCCAGGATGAAATGTTTTGCCTCAAAGATTATGTCAATGTTTGGAAGTACATATGTCTGTGAACAACTCTTTTCTGTGATGAACTTGAGCAAGTCTCGGCTTCGGTCTCAACTTACTGATGCGCACCTTAATTTCAATACTGAAGGTTGCTACAGCTCAGTCGTTGTGCCAAACTTTGATGCACTGGTCCATACCAAGAGGTGCCAATTATCAGGAAGCAGTAGTAGCAAACAATAAGATTGATCAAGGTAAGTAAACACTTGATTTGTTTGTTTTTAAGGGTTTCGCACGAGCGCAGACTAAATCTACCTTTCTTATTTTGTAGTACTACTTACCTAAGAGGTGATTGCGAAGTGCTCATAATTATGTTACTTGGCCCACATACTGTGTACTCATATTAAATCTGGCCCGCCTTGGCAAATGAGTTTGACACCCTTGCTCTAGCCGTCCAGTGAGCTAACAAGTCAGGGAGCTAATAAGTCCTACATTAGACCCGAAACACGTAAGTTTTTATATGGTTTAACCCCTACTCTACTCAAATATATCATATGTAGTTGTTAATAGTGAAGGAACGTATAAGTATCTCATACGTAACATATGTAATTTGTACTCTGCAGGTTTTTACCGAATAAAGAACAATCGAGTCCTACGTGCAAGGGTCTCATTATCCCACAGTCGCTCATTGGCGATTATATTTACTACTATCGTTGTTTATCACACAAATACCACACATAACTGAGCCCACGAGCTCTTGCTCCAAATTTTATAGTGTTCCTTACACTTGTATCTTTCAAAATACTTCGAACCCTCTGGGACATGTACAACTTCAATCTTAAATCTGGTAGCAATTTTAACAGCTCCACTTTGCAAGTGTGCAAATAATTGTTCTTCAGATAATCCTTCTGTTCATATGAACTTCTCCAACACATAAATCCCATCTATTGGATATTCAACACTCAATTAACAAAAACTATCAGAGGAAGATACAAGACGTCGTCCCTTCATGAATTCTGATTTATATGGCGACTTCTACCTCATTCTGCTGGTTAGAGACTGGTATTCACATCCTGCTAACAATTCCATTTCACTAATAATTATAATTTACAATGTTCCAGTTTTTATATGTTTAATAAGAAATGCATTAAATAGACTGTTATTGGATCATATATTTTGCCTAGTGGACGGTGGTAAAGCGAGGTGAAGATTAGTGACGTAAAGAGAATGTGGGGTGGGAGGGGGATAGCAGGGAGTTAAGTGGAGGCAGGTGCACCTCTACCTACAGCCAAGGTATCCGTGAATGATGAACTATTAACACTCATATCTATTATTTTCTTCGTCTGCAATATTATGCAGATAACATTCATACTGTTCATGTTAAACTTTGGCCATAGTGTGAACAAGAGGAGGTTTGAAGTTAATTGCAGTGGTTCTTTATTTACATGTGTGTGTTGCTTGCTAGAACAATCTACAATACCTTACTAATAAAGTAAATAAAACACGTAATAATAATAAGAGTACTTGCAATCTGTCTCAGTATCCGTCTGGTTGTGTACGGATGGTGAATTGTAAACGAAAATCTAACTTTTTCTAAGCACAACTAATTCCCTTTCTACAGGCTATATCTATTTCTTTATCTGTAAAGAAATCAGGGCCATACGAGGGGTATGAATTGACTGATCATCGATAACATACCGTAATCAGTGGTTGACACTTGTGTTATTAAGAAACTTCCAATCAGTTGTCATTTCAGACATTTATTTTTTGAAACCAGTATGAAGATAATAATATGCGGTGAATGTGTTTCTAAATAAATTATGTGCGGTGGAGGAGACTTCAGACTTCCGTCCACCGCTCTCTCTCTCTCTCCCCCTCTTTCTCAAAGTATAAAGTTGTGTAATGTTATTACATATTTTCATTAATTTTGCTATTACAAAGAATCCCAAATAATTCAAAATTTTCTAATAAACCCTCCCGGACTCCATAATATATGGTTCCGTTGGCGCCATGCCACCTGCGAACTACAGGTTGGGTACCACTGCTCTATACAAATGAAGCTGGCCGGTAGATCCAGATAGCACGCTGGCAGGGTGTAGTCCCACAGTGTGTTCACCACACACACACAGGATCGGCAGGGGAGAACGAGAGCCGTTGAATGTCTGGGAGAGATTGACACGGGACCCAGGGTTAAGGTTGATTTAACCTACTACTACTACTTCTACTTTGCTGTCACTCGGAATCGAGTATGACGATCATCCAGCTATGATACAATGATATGAGTTATTAAGGATGTCACCTAGGTTGATGAGTTCTGAGGTGATTAAAGAGGCCTGATACGGGACCGTCAGGGTCGATCTCAGATGTTGCACACGTAGAAGGCTACATTTCGTGCGGGAGGGGTGGCAGCAGTTTCTTTCCGGCGTTGGCGCTTGTTTGCCTCGTTATGCATTCGGGCTAACTCGAAGGTATTGACACCTTTTTGTGTGGTGATCCTCTAAGTGCCACGGTGTGAAGTAATCGTCTCCCAGATGCAGGGGTCGATTTGGCACTTTTTCAAGTTTGTCTTAAGACTATTATTATACCTTTTCAGTTGTCAGCCAGCATTACGTTTACTATTCGTTAGGTGATTGTAAAGTAACTGCTTTTGCAGTCTACTGTCGTCCATGTGGGTAACATGGCCAGTCCAGCGTAGTTGTTCATGGATAATGGTAGCCTCGATGCTCTTACAGTTGGTGTCCGAAAAAATACTGGCACTTGTTCTCTTTTCTTCCCAGCGATCTCGGAGAATGGAAAGAAGACTACGTGGGTGAAAGTTTTCAAGTGCCTTGAGGTGCCTCCTGTATGTGACCCATGTCACACTGCCATACAGCAGGTTGTAGAAGACCACTGCTCGATATAAGTGTAACTTTGTAGATAATTTCAGCTAACTTTAGCTGAAGACACGGTTTTGGGGTCTGCCAAAAGCTTGAAATGTACATCTGACCCGAGGCTGAATCTCTTCATCAATGTCTGAAGTGTTGGACAGGTGGGAGCCGAGATATCGTAAGTGGGTAACATTAGAGAGGGTAGTACCGTTAAGCTGGATGGAAGGTAGAGGTGTGGCTGAACCAAGGGCAGGCTGAAAGGGAATCTGAGTTTTACGTACATTCACTTCCAGGCCGAAGTATGCATACGCATCTGTGTAGATGTTCATGATCTGTAGGTCGCGTTCAGTGTGGGCGACAAGGGTGACGTTGTCTACATAGTGAAACTCAGCAATGGAAGCTGCCAACACCTTTGTTCCTGCCTGGAGTCGTCTTATGATGAAAAGACCCTTCACCCGGTACTCGATGTCCATCCCGCAGGCTAAATTGGCACTGGCACGAGTAAGGAAGGTAGCCAAAAAATGGAAAAGAGAGTTGGTGCCAATGCACACCCTTGTTTAACCCCCGTTGGTATGGGGAAGAACTCAGACTGGGTGCCATTGTGCAGGACACTGCCGTTCATGCCATCGTGGATTTGCCTCACAATAGCGATGAATTTTAGTGGGCAACCAAAACGGCTGAGGGTCCACTAGAGGGCTTCCCTGTTGATCGAGTCGAAGGCTTTGGTTAGGTCGATGAAAGCCATGTACAGGTCACAATGCTGTTCTCTGCACTTTCCCTATATCAAACGGGCAGCATAGATCATGTCAGTGGTGCCACTTGATGGTCTAAATATTTGAAACCACAATGAGATTCTGGGAGGAAGTTATCCGCCTCAGGAAGAAGTCCGTTTAGGAGGAGTCGGGCGATAATCTTGCCAGATATGGACAGCAGCTAGATCCTGCGGAAGTTGTTGCAGTCTGACTGGTCTCCCTTGTTCTTATAAATAGTGACGATGGAGGTGTCTTTGAGAGCTTGGGGGATTTCATCCCTTTCCCATATATTCTCCGGGAGAGAGTGGAGACCGTTAGTAAGCAGAGGTCCTCCTGCCTTATACACCACAGCTGGGATTCCATCAGGCCCTGAGGCTTTGTTATTTTTCATCTGTTTGATGGCAGCAGCTGCCTCATCCAGGGATGGAGGATACCTGAAGTGGGTCAGCTCTGGATGCTGAGGTACCTGCTGGGTAGTCAGGACATCCACGTCGGTGTTTCGGTTGAGCAGTGAATGGTAGTGCTCTTTCCACCCGTCATCGTCTTTAATTAGAGAGTTAACATCGGATTAGTTGAGGGGGGGCTGTACCAAGAGTAATTGGCCCATACAATATTTTAGTGGAATTGAAACAGTCACACAGCTTGTGCTGGTTTGCAAATTTTTGTGTTTCACGCGCTATATTTTTAAACCAGTCGTTCTTTAGATTTCAAAGTTCATGCTGGGCTGCCGCTTTCTTCTTGCGGATGGTATCAGCTTTGGTCAGAGACTGAGGGTTGTTCTACCAGTCAGTTAAAGCAGTACGTTTATCATCGATAAGTATATTGATTGCCGGGTCATTTTCATCAAATTAGTCCTGGTATATTCTTTCGATCTGGACGAGGGTCTCTCTGCAGGTTTTTGTCATGACAGTGTCAAGAATATCCCATTCGGCATTGGTATTTGGGTTGTTTGTTGAAGGGGTGTTTCAGCCCATGTTCGAGCTGCTCTCTGAAAGCATGTGCTAGCGCTGGATCCTCCAGACGCTCAGTGTTAAAACCTCTTCTGGAGGCTTGCTGCCTTCTCCGTTTTGGGGCGATTTGTAGTGAGAGCTTGGCTCTGACGAGCCAATGATTAGTATCGCAGTGGTCTGAGCCATGCATGGCACAGGTGATGAGGACATCTCGGTGATTTCTTTCTCTCACAATGATATAGTCAATGAGATGTCAGTGTTTGGATCGTGGGTGTTGCCACAAACCCTTGAACTTGTCGGCCTGCCTAAACAAGGTGTTGGTGATAGTGAGGTTGTGTGCAGCACACTTGCTGAGGAGGAGAAGGCCGTTGGGATTACGCTTGTCTAGTCCATTTCTCTCTATGGTTCCCTGCTAAATGTCAGCATCTCTGCCAACTCTGGCATTGAAGTAACCAAGGAGCACAACCTTATCTTCTCTGGGGATAGAGGTTCGCACTCTGTCGAGGTCGGCGTAAAAAGCCTCCTTGATGTCATCCTCTGCATTCAGTGTTGGGGAGTATGCACTGATGAAAAATGCATGATGTGAGTGATTCAGTGGGACCCGGAGTGTCATGAGGCGCTCGTTGATCCCAATAGGCTTTTCAGTTAGCCTGTATTGGATGCGTTGGCGGATGGCAAAGCCAACTCCATAGATGCGTTTTCTCTCCACAGCAGGCTTATCCTCCCAGACGAAGGCATAGCCAGACTCCTGTTCTGTGAGTTGACCCTCGTCTGGGAGTCGGGACTCACTATTGGTTGCTATGTTATGTTATACTTAGCCAGCTCTTTTGCCACAAAGGCGGTTCTTCTTTCAGGACTGAACTGGCCATTTAACCGTTGATTCTTGATGATTTAATGGAGCTGGAACATGTAAAAGTATATAGGGTTTTAGTAGCGAAACCCAACTGTCCTTTCTGTATTTATTAAGAAAATATATTATATACAATTCCAAGTGTATATCACCGTAACTTAATCAATGTAGCTATGAGTGTTAACATGAGGACGGAGGCTATATTAAATAGCTCTTCTAAAATACATCCTGCTTGTGTGAGAGAGTGAGTAAGAGTGCTCCTGTAGCCGACTTCTATGTGCAGACCTAACATTCTTAGGGCCGCTCCTTCAAGGAACTTACCCATCACGTGATGTGACCATGTCACCTCATAGCCAGTGGAAAGTTACAGGGGGTAATATGATTATATAAACTCAATGTACTACACTGACATTTATGTAAAAACTAAGGGGCTAATACAGGAATCTCATTTGTGCCAGCATCCAGAAGTGTCCTGACATTCCATGCAGCGACCATAAAAGGTTGTATAGTTTGTTTTGGTTTGGATCTGTGATTTTGACTGTGGTTTCGACCGCATAAAGATGACCTTACTGGGTGCAGTTACCCAGTCAGGTTTTTCTTGGGGTGAGTAAAGTGGCTCCTCGAAAAGGCTGTTCAGTCGCACAGAGAGGAACGAATTGCACTGCTGCCTAGATCCCAGTGCATAAATGACCATCTTACACAGTATGTGCCGCCCATGTGCAGAGTTGTGACTAGAGACTCCCGGCAGTCATCTCTGCCTCTCCCCGTCGCCACTCGTCCAATGCCATAGGACTTTTGGGGGTATAGGGGTTGATGATGATGAGTATGATGAGCTGAATGGTGGCTGCGTGTGAGTTGATTTATGTGGTGAGGCAGGAGTGCAGGCTGCAACCACACATCTTGGCTCTCCCTTTTCCTGATCCAGTTGTACAAATGATGCAGTGACTGGGGAGAGAGAGAGTTGCAATGCACTGCCGATAACCCAGTTTATTGGGTTTCGCCTAAGTATCCTGTCCATCATGCATTGCCTTCGTCCGCCTGTGTATTCATCGGGGTTCCATGGTGGTCACCTCTTCTGCCTATACCGCCATTAGGGTCTTGTTGGAGCTCTGTAAGCATGTCTGCCTGATGTGGGGCTCCACCACAGATTTTTCGTTTGGAGTTTACTCCCGTAGCCTTATACCTACCAAGGTTAATCCGCAAGGCAGCGGGGCAATGGTTGGTGGGTGCCAGGACGTTTCCACATGCCAGTGGGCCTATGCATCGTCCCTCTGGGGCCCACTGCTACTCCGAGATCCCCTGCTGGTCTAGCCTGGGCTCACGAGGCACCCGGTTACCATGCGGTGCTAACAGGAGGCACAGCAGGAGTCTTGGTGGTGAAGAGGCTGTGTAATGGCAGGGGAAGACTTATGCATACTTCTTCCCTGTCCGCCACGAGGGCTAGCCAGTGGCGGTATCTGAAAGAGAGTAGGAGCAAGCAGCGCTTGCACCTTCACACTAACATAATGCTGCCACACTAGACGAATTTCACCAACCTGTGTGGGAACACAACCTACCCTAGATGGCGCTCACAACATTTGAGGATGTTCCACCAACAGGCAATCAGCTCTAGAGATGCTTGCCTTCCTTAGTTAACCCTCGGTTAACTAGCAGTTCGTTGTGTGCAGAGTATGTAGAGGCGAGATGAATGTGCATGTACAGTGGAGAGTGACCTTTCTATATTACAATAGATAGATAGATAGATAGCAAGGTTTTTTAATCAGCAGCCAAAAAATCGGAGGATTGCAGTAATATCAGCTTGTGAATGTGTCCATGATGCTCTCTATCGTAGATATCCCGAAGCCAATGCTGATCGTCTATCTTTGCATCACATCTCTTTTCATTTGTTCAACCTTATAAAGACAACGAACACAAATTGAAACTTTCCTGCAACCTATAGTCACCCTCATTCACCCTCATCCTTCTCCACTCAAAGTGATTAAAGTAATTAAACCTAAAACCAATTTCAATTAACTATATCTCTACTAATTCCCTAATTAATTCCTAACTTCATTTTCTATTACCCTGCCTTTCGTCCTCAAGGAAGGGAAATTCATGCCTTTATCCATTCCGATTTTCTTTGAGCCTGTCAGATTCACAAAAAACCTACCATATCTGATACACTTACACTTATCTCCTCCAAAACTACTTTTTCTCCACCACACCCTTCTGGCTCACCCAATCTTCTCGGATAAACACAGACTGATTCGATGGAGCCACTAAGCCAACACGAATCTTTGACCTACTCTTCTGGAAGTATTCAAATCCGTATTCTATTATTGGTATCCTCACGGGCAAAGGAGAGCCTACGATAGGATGATATGGCAAAATCTCGATGGCCATTGCTTTCATTGTCTCTACGAGGTGATTTGTTGGAAAGAATATAAATCCTAAAGAAAAATCATATATTTTCGTTAACAGGTTAGAAAAAAAGGTATGGTACTGTACATCGGATTATTATTAATAAATTTGTGTATCTTTTTATTAATTTATTTTTTAATTTGTTTAAATACTACCAAAAATATGGGTCCAGATTGATTGACGGTCACTTACCTTTTCACCAGTAATATTTTCTCATGTTCATGAAAGTTCTTTTATTTTATACGATCTGAGGATGGAGAAAAAAAAATTCTAAATATCATATTGAATTATTGTGATCTGCCACAATTTTCTAGGGAGGGTCGTTTACCAGAAAAACTTCTTTTTCCTTGGCGAGTTTTGCGTGTGAATGCTAGGGGAGACTTTCGTACAAGCCACTCTTGCTAAATCCCTATTCCATGGGTAATCATACTCCCTTCTCTTTACTTATGGTAGCGCTCCTTTTCGCAATGTCGGCATGTCCCATTTTATTCAAAGTTGGTGTGACTCTCTTGCCTAAGAAAGTAATTTTTATCCATGTAGGCCATTGTTGTTACACTCTTTCGAGGGATCAGGACAAACAACGATTAGGCTGGTAAATAACAAAAATATTCATGGGAGAAGCGCTGATAGCGAAATGTTCACCAGTAGCCTTTTCTCTCAACACCAAACTGTAATTTAATTTATTATATACCTGTAAGTACTTTGGCAGGGGACAAGGACGAGGCAAACAGCGCATGGTAGTGGGTGAGGTGAGAAAGAAATGGACCAACCGGCTAACTAGGAACATGCAGAAAGAATTAATATGTTATCATTAATATGACATTCAATGTACTTTTGCCTGATTAGGGTAAACAGGTTTATGAAGTTTCTCCAGCGTGGCTGTCGAGGCGAGTTATACAGGTAGTCCCTCCCTCGCTTTACTGCCGTCATCCCCTCACTTCCCTCACTATGTTTATTTTAAAGATACGTGAATTGGACACAACTAACACTGGTATTATAAAGCAGACCCTGAGGTCTTTAAGTGCGTATTCTACGCTAATAAATACGCTAGTAACCACTATTAATATGTTTATTGCATAACTTATGTTGATTTTATGGAGTCTGCCGTTCACCTTTCACTGATATTCACAGTGAACTTTGCCATTTATTGGCTTCATCAGCTTTAAATTTCACTGTTATTAATACGAAGGAGTTGCACTTAGCACGTAATTTCTTATATTAATTTTGTCCGTTGGTTTATGAATAACTTAGGAATTTTTTTCCGAAAAAAAGATATGAGAATCAAGGACAATAAAATTTTTGTATCTGGACAGGACAGGCAATTTATAACATATTATCTTCCAATGCTTAAAGTCCAATATAGGTTATAACCAATAATAAATTACAGTCCCCCACGCCATTAAATTGTTGCCCTGTAATTTGAAAATAATATAATTTTTTATTTGATGTATGTTTTATTTATTTATTTTTTTGTACCACGTTTACTTAAATATCTATCGCAGTGAAATAATCAGAAACGAAAACTTGTTAAATTGCTGACGTAAAGTATACTATACTTTATTTATTCGAATATTGTAGGATGCAGTAATCAATAAAAGTACGATTTTCTCAAAATCTAGCCTGAGTACAATAATATACTACTAACTTTGCTGTTATGATAGCACATGAAAAAAAAAATGTTTTAGAAAATATACAAAAATTAGACTTGATAGTATTTGTGATAAACTTATTTTTATCATCTCATAACTTTATCCAGATATTGTACTATCTCAGTTTATTATTAGTGATATTTTAGAGGACTCGTCAAAGCCTCCCGGTTTGAACATGTCGTGTCTTCTTATGTATATTCATTACAGTATGCTTATGCCAGTTCTTTTATATTTTATTTGACTTACTGTACATAATTTCACTTGTGTATCGGGATTTGCTATGAATTTACCATTGCAATCATATTCAACTCATACACTTGTGATGGATCAAGACTTGACACAAGCTTGATTTGATCGTGAATGTTGTGCATTTAATCTAAAACAAAAATCTTACGTCAATAAAGAGATAATATTGTTAAATGTCCAGACAACTGCGATTGTTTTATAAACCTCTTATGGATATAAATAATACATATCAAGAAATAAAATCTCTATAGCCTTTCTATTTTTTCTCATTTTGCAAAACATTTTAATTTCATGAGAAAGCAATAAGGATAATAAAATTCTCTGGATTGCTTATCCTGTATAATTTTTCATATATTTTGCTTTCGTCTTTATAATGTTGTGCAATAATTTGTCAGAAATGCTAGGATCATTTATTGTAGAATGCTGCTTTTCCCTTCTTTGATCATTATCACTTCGATTGTAAATTTAAATCAGTAATAAATTCACAAAGAAAAGTAAAAGCTGCAAGGCTGAGGCCCAGGAGTAGTAAGAGCAGGGGTCCTTGCATGTGAATTACGGTAAGAGCCCTGATGGTATTCTCCGAATTTGAGTTTGCTGCTTCACTCTCATGCTGTTCCAACTCTTGTTCTCGCTGCCTCATGCGACTCTCTCTCCGTATCTCATTCAGCAGGTCATTACTCCATTTCTCGTACAATCCACCCTTTATAAAAGAAGATTAGATTGAACTTAAAATACCCTAGATCTTTGAGAGACAAATGCCTAAATCGCTAAGAAATCTCTATATAGAACTGATTCTAAACCTCTCTCAATTTCCTCTACAAGTGAAAACTGGAACGTAAATGTAACGTTTAGTAACTCATGCACTGTCACATAAATGGTAACTAAGAACTCCCCCCAACAATGTAGGTGGCTGCATTTACAAGGTTTCTTGCGAGGAATTTAGTATGTTCTACTTAGGCCAAACGGAAAAAGATCTAATAACTAGACTTAAACAGCATAAATATAGTGTTAGGACAGGTCAGGAATCTAATGCTTTGTTCATTCATATGAGAGATAACAATCATTGTATTGACTGTGCTAATGCCTCCTCAATTATACTTTGTAATTCAATTGTCAGCAGGAACATTATACCGAATCTGCATAATTAAGATTAAGATAATTTGTAACCAAGTAAAAGGGTTGGGTCACTACTTAATGACTTGAATATAGTGGACATCTGCTGTCCCTAGGGGTCGGATCTCACTCTCCATTACTGTGTATATATTGGCCTTTTATTAACTACTTCTTAGTCGATCTTACCGCTGTAGACGTGAATTGCACGAAAGGGCTTGGGAACTTCCTGTTTTCTGTTTTCCTATGTGGTTATAAACATATAATATATATTTATATTGATGAGGTTAGTCAAAAAGAACGATGCTCTAGCTAATTTAATCCCATTTTCACCTTAAGATGTCTTTTAGTGATTGACAATTACGCACAATATCAACCTGTAGTCAAACAAGCAACATAAGTAGTTCTACCTGCTCCCTGGAGATGTAACACTGGTGACAGGAATCTAAATTAATTCGGCCTATGACCAAACTTGCTGACTTCAGCCATTCTCGCACAATACAGCATTTTTTTTTTTTTTATACGGGATTAGCCCATCAGGGCACAGGTCAATAACCAACATCAGGGCCTGGGGGCGAAAATATAATAATAATAATAATAATAATAATAATAATAATAATAATAATAATAATAATAATAGTAATAAGGATGATGATAATTAATAATAAAGGAACAAAAATAAAAAAAGTAAAAAATCGAGTGAGAAACAATATATGTATGTTGTGAAGTCAAAGTAAGAGAAACGGTTGAGACCCGGCAATTGTGTGTAACTGAAGCAGAAAGTCAGATCAGCAACCTGGGACTTGAGTCACAATTTTTGTGATGTCGTATGGCAGCAGAGCCTACCCGACAATATATTATGCCTCCAATATCTTCCCAGGAAAAAGAACCTCCTTGTTTTATAGCTGCCTACTGCCTGTGGTGCCATTGTGTCACACTGTTACCTCTAGACCAATAGGACACTAAAAGCAGTCTTGGACTAGACTCTGATCACTTACGAGGCACGGGTAGTCCCGTATTGGAGGTTCACGGCACCTTAAGCTCAATGATAAGGCTTTGTGTGAAATATAGCAAAGTCTAGGACTGCTTTTAGTGTCCTATTGGTCTAGAGGTAACGTTCCCTAGTCACACACATAAGATCGTGAGTTCGAGTCCTGGCGGGGTGAGGTTGTTGATTATATATAGAAGTCTGAGCACTTTATGGGCTAATGAAATATATATGGAACCTTGTGATTCGAAGCCGGATTTGGTAAAACGTTACTCTGATCACTTACGAGGCACGGGTAGTCCCCTATTGGAGGTTCACGGCGCCTTAACCTCGATGAACAGGCTTTGTGTGAAATATAACAAAGTCTAGGACTGCTTTTAGTGTCCAAGTGGTCTAGAGGTAACGTTCCCCAGTCACACACATAAAATCGTGGGTTCGAGTCCTGGCGGGGTGAGGTCGTTGATTATATATATATATATATATATATATATATATATATATATATATATATATATATATATATATATATATATATATATATATATATATATATATATATATATATATATATATACTAGAGGAATCGCCGCCCTCCGGGCGGCTCTTTCGCTAGGCCACGGTAGGACGCCACCCTCCGGGAGGCTCCACATTGTCTCACTGTAGTGCATTAAGGTGTCTGCTTTGATCCTGACTTTGTACTCGTCAGAAGGCATGTTTTCCAGGGCATTTTTAAATGACTGTACATACGTGTTGCGCTCATGCAGCATTTCTTGGATAGATAGGACAATGTCATGTCTGACACCTTGAATGTTGCCACACCTGATAGTAGTCTGCTTTTCATGATCTCCCATGAAGTAGATTTGGAGGAACTTTGCCTGCTCATCTTCCAGTGGTAAGAGGGATCCTGCTTTGTGATAGACTTGACCCTGGACTTTGAATGTGGGCATGTATCCGTGCTCACGAACTACTCTGGTAGCTCCAAAGGATGTCATCTGGAAGCATGAATTGTACTTCCGTATATTTTCCAAGAAGTGTTTTGACTCTGGTGTTGTTCCCAGCATGAGAGTCTTCAATGGTTGTGGTGGTTTTTCCAAATTTGGCAGTCGTACTTTCCCATGAGAGCAGCACAGTCCAGCAGATTCTCCTTTGTACTTCTTTGCACGCAGTATTCACATTTCTTATCCATGTTGCCAATGACAACAGAGGGATACTTTTCATATTCTATATATAACATCATCCATCATCACTACATATAACACCATCCATCATCACTACAGATCGGTAAAGTAGTTTCCGAGATTCTCGTGCGGACAGACAAACAGACAGACTTCTTTGTTTTATATAGATATAGATCATCACTACATATCATCCATCATACTACATATAACACCATCCATCATCACTACATATAACACCATCCATCATCACTACATATAACATCCATCATCACTACATATAACACCATCCATCATCACTACATATAACACCACCCATCATCACTACATATAACACACATCATCCATCATCACTACATATAACACCATCCATCATCACTACATATAACATCATCCATCATCACTACTTATAACACCATCCATTATCACTACATATAACACCATCCATCATCACTACAGATCGGTAAAGTAGTTTTCGAGATTCTCGTGCGGACACACAAACAAAAACACACACACAAACAAACAAACAACAACAACAACAACAACAACAACAACAACAACAATAATAATAATAATAATAATAATAACAACACGGTAGGACGCCACCCTCCGGGAGGCTCCACATTATCTCACTGTAGTGCATTAGGGTAGACCACATTATTATTTTATTGTCTAATCATCACTGCATATAACACCACCCATCATCACTACATATAACAACATCCATCATCACTACATATAACACCATCCATCATCACTACATATAACACCATCCATCATCACTACATATAACAATATCCATCATCACTACATATAACATCCTCCATCATCACTACATATAACACCATCCATCATCATCACTACATATAACACCATCCATCATCACTACAGATCGGTAAAGTAGTTTCCGAGATTCTCGTGCTTCTTATGGATACCCAGTCAAGTCGGTATCTTGGGGAATGAGGCAGCAGATGGCCTTGCCAAGACTGGCTGCAACAAGGCCACACCTGACTACGTATGTCTATGGGAAAGGATCGCGGAAAGGGGACGTGATTGCTGCCCGTATCATCATTGGGTATGACTTTGCTTGGGAGATTGGTATCCCCACATCCCCTGAGCAACGCTCTTGTGCATTATGCAGAAGACCCGACAGCCGCACCCTTATCCACTACCTCCTAAGATGTCCCCACACACAACGCTTCCGTGACGCCTGCTGGACCACCACTCCACGACCCCCTGACGGAGACACGATGATCCTCCCCATACTGGCCAGATATTTTGTAAATAACATTGATTATGTGTTAAAGGAATATCCTTCCTTCCTTAGGCTTTAGTAAGCCCCTTTATAATATTTATACTGTATATACTTGTCACACTTGCCAGATGCTTCTGGTGTCATTGTACAGGGGTACCTAGTGACAGCACTAGGATCCCGCTTCCCTATCAAGGAATAAACAATTGAAATTGAAATTGAAATTGAATTGATTCTCGTGCGGACACACAAACACACAGACAAACTTCTTTGTTATATATATATATATATATATATATATATATATATATATATATATATATATATATATATATATATATATATATATATATATATATATATATATTAACTTATTATATATCATGCGAAGTTACTTTTTGTATTTTAATATAATTTTCTTAATTCAGTCAATCTAATCTAGAATTCAAGCAAGATTTTCTGTTACTTATCATTAAATTGGCTGGCCTATCCAGGAGCCTATTAAACCACGAACTGCGGCTTTTGGGAAATCGAGTTTACCTCATGCATAAAACAAGGCATTTGATTTGATTGAAGATAAACAAATTTGAAACCTTACAAAACATATAAGACTTTTTACTCATCACGGGTGGAGAATTAAAAGTCTGTGAAGTGAGATGGAGGTAACTGGCAAAGGGTAGTGGTTGTGGTGACAAATATTTTGGTTGTGGCTATGCAGGGGACCAGGGGCGGTTTTTTTTAGTGCAATGGTGGTGGTAAGGCCTGGTGTAGGGGGTAGGCCAGGTTGTGGCGTTGATTTTAATATTGAAACAGTTTATTTGGCTAGAAGAATACAGATACAAAGTGGATACAAATAAAAATTTTGACATGACTGAGCCAATTGAGAGGCTAAGCACTCTTTGTGAATTATCATATAACATTTAATATCATCTGCAATAGTACACGTAACATGGTGTTAGTAAATACTTATGAGATTGTTAGCACAATTTTCACCTCTTTATTTATTTTATTTTATTTTTCTACATTTATATTATATATATATATATATATATATATATATATATATATATATATATATATATATATATATATATATATATATATATATATATATATATATATATATATATATATTTTACAGTGGAGTAGGTATACAGTATTCTGATAAGTGAGGGAAATATAACATGAGATGTATTAAGGTGAAACAAGCGGACAGACACAGTCAGGATCATATCTTAACGGCAATTATATAATTATTGCAATTGTTATTTCTATCTACGTGACGATATATAATATAATATAATAGTTTTGATGGTAAAAATATAAGTAAGAGTAAAAAGTAAGTGTTTCAAAAATATTAATATTTAGACAATATATATTTTTTAAGAGACGATTTAAAGGAATGGGAGTAGTCTTTGCTCGGATGGGTGGGGGTAAGTTGTGCAAGAGGAGTTCATGGAGAGTGTTTTCACTAAATTACGTAACGAGACACGAAATATCCTAGTAGGATTAATCTACAGAAGACCCCACACTAATGTAAGGAACTTTCTTGATAAATTTTCGGAGCTTATCTCTATCATAAGCTCAGAGGGGAAACTTTGCTTCATTACAGGAGATTTCTACCTTGATCTATTAAAATCAGAAACCGACACCTCAGTATTAGACCTTCTTGCTACCTGTCATTCTAAACTCTTCTTCAACACTATAACCAAACCCACTAGAGTAACTGCCACCTCTGCCACTGTGATAGATCATATCTGGACTAACAACACTCCTAACAATCTTGCAAGTGAAATTATTCATAAAAATATCTCAACCACTACTGCGCCGACAAAATGCTACTTTTTGAAAACAACTTACTGAATTCTAAGTGGGATCTTATCTCTGCTTCCGACAACCCTTGTGTAGGCTGCTACAACTTCTCTGGCATCTTCAATGCTTTCTTTGATAAATGCTTCCTCCCTCAATATTATGTCAGTGAAAACTGTATCTATCTCCAAACCTTATAGTTCAAGTGAAGTCAAGACAGTGATAAAAAAAAAACACAAACTCCAAAGGAAAGTTGCAAAAAGACCCATAACTTTCGGTGATGCTTACCGAAATTTCAGAAATAAAGTAACTCAAGCAGTTAGAAATGCCATAAGTAGCTTTTATACAAATAAGCTCCAGTCAGTATCGGGCAACAGTAAGAAAACCTGGAATATCATCAATCCTATTCAGAACGAGAACACTCTATCTAAGGTTTCCCACTCAGCTTTTATGATAAATGATTCAGTTGTAACGGAGCTCTCCCTCATTACCAACCACTTCAATGATTATTTAATCAATTTGGGCAGAAATCTTGCAGAGAGCATTCTTAATTACCATGAGGAACTTAGAGCCTACCTGCAAAGCAGACTGCAAAATGAACTGTTCTTATTCCCTGTCACAACAGATGAATTATTATTGATCATCATAAAAATTTCCAAAGATGCAGCAGCAAGCGACGACAATATACCAATGAGCATCATTAAGAAATTAGCCCACTTATTACTACCTGTTCTCCTCCACATTTATAACTCCTCCTTCACTAGTGGCGTCTTTCCGGATGAACTGAAAATTGCTTAAGTTCACACAGCATATAACAAATCTGGGGCAAGGGTCTTTTCAAGTATTATCGCCTCATATCAGTCCTCCCAGCCTTACGTAAGATACTGAAGAAGCTAGCATGTAGAAGACTAAATTCCTTCTGCAGTGTCAATAACATCCTTACAGGCTCTCATTTTGGAATTAGAGCTAGAAGGTTAACTGAAAGTGCTTTGCTATCCTTTACTAATAACATCTTAAACTCTTTTAAAGACAGTCAGTTCACAGTCGGTATATACCTGGACCTCTCTAAAGCCTTTGATACTGTCGACCATTCCATCCTCTTTTAAAAGCTATAACATTACGGCGTTAGGGACCTGTCCCACAATTGGTTTACCTCATATCTGTCTAACAGGAAGTAGTATATCTGCTATAATAATCAGCAATCTGACTCCTCATCAATTTTGTATGGCGTTCCTCAAGGCTCCATTCTCGGTCCTGTACTGTTTTAGTTGTACACAAACGATATAGTCAACTCCAGCACACTAATAAATTACAACTTATTTGCAGACGATAGTATTCTCTATGCCAGCAACTCTGACCTCCATTCCTTGATGAGAACTATGAACACTGAATTGACTAAATTCAGGACCTGGACGATAAATATTTCCAGTTCAGAAAAATAATCAGAGATACTACTTCAGACACCCAGAGCTACTAAAACCACCCCCCATGTGCTCCTCTCAGTCCCAGACCTCCATAAAATATCATAGTGTGAAGGTGTGGAACATCTTACCCCCACCCATCCAAGCAAAGAAAACGCTCCCTTCCTTTAAATCATCTTTTAAAATTTATCTATTGTCGAAGTATTAATATTTTTTTATACGTACTTTTCTTACCTGCTTTTATTGTACCACCAAGACCGTTTTATTAGCAATTATCATGTAGTTAGATAGAAATTAATATTGCAATAAATATATTTGCTAACTGAGAGCACTTTCCTCCTGTTCCACCTTAATACAAACCCATCTTGTACTGTTTCCCTCCCTTATCATATTTATGTTTATCAACTTCACTGTAAAGTATGTATATACTTATAAAATATATTTAAAAAAATAAATAAATAAAGATCGAAGCTATAACCGTGGTAACCCCGATATGTTATTATTACCACCAGGCAATGTGTACTATTTCAAATAATATTAAATGTTACAAGATGCCTTCAAGAAAGCTCAGGCGCTCAACTGGTTCATCCATGATGATATTATGATTTTTATCGACTTTGTGTCTATGGTCTTCTGGCCAATTAACTGCTTTAATATCAATATCAACATTTCAATACCTCCACACTATGATATTTTGTGGATTTATGGAGATCTGGGACTGAGAGGAGGGGTGGTATTAGTAGGTCTCGGTGTCTTAAGTTGTACCGGAACAGGAATTAATTATTCTCAATTAAGTGATTAACATATTTATAAACAAATAAGCAAATACAGCACAGCAGTAAGAGTTAATATCCTCGAATTTGAAAATTTTCAATTTAGCAAATTGCTCGTTAGGGTGATAATTTTTATTTATTTTTCCAAGTTGGTCACAATCCGCACCACTTTATTTTACTGTAGGTAGTGACCAGGGGTTGTGTTTTAGAGAAGCCAGAGGTTCCCCACAGTGTTTGTTTTTTTTCTTCGGAGAATAGTCCACCCGGGCACAAGTCATCGACCCACAATGGGGCCGAGGGGGCGAAAAATAAGAGTAAAAAGAAATAAAATAGAAAACTAAAAGATTATATTAATCTACACCACGTACATGCCGGAAACCCAGCTGTTTAAAGTGAGACAGAGTGTATGAGTATGGAAATACAGAAAAAGGCAGAGCATTCCACAGTTTGGCTGTGTGAGGAAAGAAGGATGTACTATAACGGGTTATTCTAGTGTGACTAACAGCCACAGAGAAACTGTGTCAAGTGTTGGTTAACAAGGTCATAATAGATTTCTTTCATTGCTTTAAAAGTGAGTGACTGACGAGAGTGATACATAATACGCACTGTTTATTGACTTTACTGTGAATGGGTTGTATGTGGTTTCTCCAATTTAATTTAAAAACAATAACCTCAAGGAATTTAATATTTTGTTCACATTTGAGAACTGCGTCTGGGCCCAGGTGTTCTCCTGCCATTTCAAGACGTCGCTCGAGTGTGGAGTTGAACGGACGCTTCCCTACCCCGAGTGTGGACCACAGTATTCCAGAACCTTCCCCCAGGGCCACTGCCGTAGGAAATATCTGTTCATTGTTTGATTCTATCAGTTGTTGACTCCCATTAATTGTTTGATTCTATTAATTGCTGACTCCCATTAATTGTTTGTTCCCTTTAATTGTTTGCTTCCATTAATTGTTTGACTCCATTAACTGTTGACTGACTTAATTGTTTGACTCCCGTTGTTATTTGATGTTTGTTGAGTGGTGTCAGAGTTTTTTGTTATATTTTTTATAGTAAAGAGATGTCAATCTCAAACGGTTGTTTGTTATTCCTCAGAAAACCATGGTCCTTGACTTTCCTTAATTAAGAACCTGATTAGTCTGGTAAGGGATTTCTATCCCTAATTCCCAGGCCTTTACATAGGGCATATCGAGCTATGAAACCATCTCCTTCTCCTATTACCCATACCTCTTTCATTACTTCTAGGAATCGTTGTAAGGCTATTCTTCGTAGGGCCAAGCTGAATTTTATTAAAAGAAAGACCGCTGTCCTGACTAATTCTTCCTCTAGTAAATCCTTCTGGTCCTTAACTAAAAACATCTTTAACAACTTCTGCACGCCTTCTTTTCTTCCTCTCTTCCGCCCCAATAACTCTATAGCCAACTCTCCCCCTGACAAAGCCAACCTCTTTGGCACCTTATTCTCCTCTAATTCCACCTTAGACGATTCCCACTCTATCCCTCCTACCCTTGCACCTCCTACTGAACTTATGCACTTTCCTATAATCCCCACTCGCAGGGTTGCCGGTGTGTTATCCAGGTTGGATGTGAGTAAGGCGCATGGACCGGACGGAATAGCCCCTGGTGTTCTGAGGGAGTGTGCTGAAGCTCTGGCCCCTGTGCTTGCTCGCCTCTTTCGCCTTTGCCTCAAAACCCAAACTTTTCCTTCTTCTTGGAAGCATGCCTTGGTTGAGCCCATCCCGAAGAAGGGTGACCATTCTAATCCCTCTAACTATCGCCCCATTGCCCTAACATCACCCCTCTCTAAGATTTTCGAAACTATCTTGAACTCCCATTTTCCCCGTCACCTTGAACACCTTTCTCTTTTGTCGGATCACCAGTATGGCTTTCGCCAGGCGAGATCTACTGGTGATCTGCTCTCCTATTGCACCCATCTTTGGTCATCCTCTCTTGGGGATTATGGGGAAACTTTTGTCGTGGCTCTCGACATCTCCAAAGCATTTGACAGGGTTTGGCACAAGTCTCTGCTATCTAAACTTCCCTCTTTTGGTTTCTCTCCCCCACTTTTTCTCATCTCTAGCTTCCTTGAGAACCGATCCATGGCAGTTGTTGTCGAGGGATCGATTTATCGCTCTTTCTCTACCAGTAGTGGCGTCCCACAGGGTTCTGTTCTTTCACCAACTCTCTTCCTTCTTTTTATCAATGATTTACTTCACACTACAACTAATTCTATCCATTCTTACGCTGATGATTCTACTCTTCACTCTTCCTCACATTTTCCCCTTCCTCCTAACTCTCAAACTAGATCTGTTTTTAGAACTGATATCATTACTTCTATCAACGCGGATCTGTGCAGCATCTCTGAATGGAGAGGTACAAACTTGGTTAAGTTCAATAGTAATAAAACTCATTATTTACCAATTACACTTTGTAAATTAGAAGATCTCACACCAATTACATTTCAGGACGCTATCATCCTCCAAAATTCTGAAATAAATATGTTAGGCCTCACCATTTCCTCCAATATGTCCTGGAAATCACACATCCTTAGTATAACTAAAGCTGCCTCCCGAAAGTTGGGTATGCTGTAGAGATGCCGCAGCTACTTAACTCCTGAGCAGTTGCTCCAAGTATATAAGGGATTCATTCGTCCTAAATTGGAGTACTGCTCTCATATCTGGGGTGGCTCTTCTTCTGTCCAACTATTAGATAGGGTGGAATCAAAGGCATTTCGTCGTATTAACTCTCCTCCTTTAGTCGACAATCTCTCTTCCCTTTCTCTTCGCCGCAATGTTGCTTCACTCTCTCTCTTTTATAGGTATTTTAACGGGCAATGTTCGGTGGATTTGGCATCCTGTGTACCGCCGGCAAGGCCGCGGGTTCGTAACATACGTCTTGCCCGCGGTGCCCACCGTTTCTCTGTGGATATCGGTCACACGAGAATAACCCGTTATAGTACCTCCTTCTTTCCTCACACAGCCAAACTGTGGAATGCTCTGCCTTCTTCTGTGCTTCCATGCTCTTACAATCTGTCTCACTTTAAAAAGCTGGTTTTCCGGCATCTTCGTGGTGTAGATTAATACAGTATAACCTTTTTTTTTCTATATTTACAATTTCTTTCCGTTCTTTTTTTTCACCCTTAGGCTCCGTTGTGGGTCGTTTGACCTGTGCCCTGGTGGGCTAATTCCCGTAAAAAAAAAATTTACAACAAGAACAATACAGGACCGAGAATGGAGTCTTGAGGGACGCCATACTAAATAGTTCAAGCTTTGACAGGGGGATGGTATGGTGGGACAGTATCAAAGGCTTTAAAGAGGTCCAGGAATGTTCCCACTGTGAACTGACTGTCATCAAAGTAGTTTAAGATGTCATTAGTATGGAACAGCATGGCACTCTCACTTGACCTTCTTGCTCTAAATCTAAACTGAGAATCTGTAAGGATGTTACTGTCACTATAGAATGAGTTTTATTAGGTAGTAAGCAGCTATCAAAGAGGAAGGCACTAATGCCTGGGGAGATATTGCAAGCATAATGTGTGGTCTAATGGTAGACCCTACTGCCATATGGCATAACAACAATTGTGACCAAGTCCCAGGTTGCTGATCTGACCTTCTGCCTCATTTACACACAATTGCAGGATCTCATTTGTTTCTCTTACTTTGACAATACAACTTACAAATATCATTTATTATTATTATTATTATCATTATTATTATTATTATTATTTTCGTAATTATTATTATTATTTTCGTAATTATTATTAGTATTAGTGTATGTATATTCTGTATGCTGTATTTATATTATGCTATGTATATTATGTATGTGCTCCATTTATGTATTATTTATTTAGCCTAGCTAGTAGCGTGTGGCAATGTATTTATCAATGTCCCACATGCTTAATAAATGTGCCTGGCGACGTATGGAAGCTGCTAATGTATCACTTGCCATACGTCGTCTATAGAGCAGTTGACCAGCGGACAGGTTGAAGAGCGCTACTCCTCTTGTGTACATATCTCTTATCCAGTAAATAGAACCTACAAAATCTATACAGGTGTTTGTGTTCGCTCCTGTATATTGAACTTATTACCCAGAACACGAACATGGCGCAGTGAACCGGTTTTACTGGATAATTACGAGTGACAGTGCAAAGTTTGTGGAAAGCCGGCTTATGGACTCCTTCCCTGTGTCAACCAACCGCCGCCCGCCACCCCTCCTCGAAGAATTTTTAGCAACTTTGAGCAGTGTCAGTGACAGTGATTTTCTGTGCAGTGTTTAGTGCATTGTGTGTTTCGTGCCATAAATGTGTGACCTTGTTCTAAAGGATTCTCAAGGTACAAGGCATGGTCTGGGCATTTGCAAGGAGTAGACTTGAGTACACCACCCCTCGCGAAGCCTGGAGGGTAACTGCCGCTAGTCGTCGTCTCCACCCCCCTCACAGCGTCGTCTCCACACCCCTTCACAGCTCAAGGAGACTGCTCTCACTGCCCGGGACACACACACACACACACGTACACACACACACTGACCGCGGCGATTCCCTTATATATATTTTATATATATATAATCTACTTATCTGTGTATTTAATTAATTTTTTGTCTGAGATCTTGTTGATACGACGGGCTGACCGGTCAACACTGATTTAAGACACAGTACACAGATGGAGTAGTTATGTCTCGTGCCTTACGTAGCCGTGGAGCCAGCGCCCGGATGAGTCAGTGGGATGATAGCTCCGCAGAGATGGATGACCAGGCTGACCATGACGCTCCAGCTCCCACAACATCGCGCAGCCCTTCACCTCGATATTCAGCGTTGTCTCCAGAGATAATTGCTTTAATGAAGTTTATGAGAGATGAAAGGCGCGAGGATGAAGCTAGCAGACGTGTGGCGGATGAACACAGAAGGCAAGCAGAGGCAGAACGAGACCACCAACGGAGAGTGGAAGACAGTGCACGGTTTGAAGCTTTAATATCTCGCCTCACTGTTAACCAAGCCCCTGGCTCTAACACTGCCTCGGTACTAAATGGTTCAGATACCTCATCAATGCTCTCTTCACGCCCACCAGCCCCACCTAAAGCAGCTGCTCAAACACCGCCCATCTTGAAGCCTGATGTGAATTTCCAGACTTTTCGTGAATGGCGGCGACGGTGGACTGATTATGCTACAATGGTGGATCTCCAGAGTTTGTCACAGCCTAAACAACTCATCCAGCTGCGTATGTGCCTGTCCTTGGAAATTCAGCTTGTCTTAGAACATACGCTGCAGGTACCTCCGACCTCTTCGCTGTTTGTAGAGGAGGTACTGGACATTCTACAACGGCACATCAAAGGACAGCAGAATGAAGCTCAATGCAGGAGGGAATTGTTTAGCTGCAGACAGATGGAGGGTGAGACTTTTGACGCCTTTTATGTACGTCTTAAGAGAGCCTCGGAAGAGGTAGATATATGTCTAGGCCACCACCAGCAGTGCGAGGAGACCCAGTTGAAGCAGGTGATCCTGATGGGTGTTAAGGACGAGGAACTTGTCCAACGCCTCACCTCCCTCGACTCTTCCTCTTCTCTCAAGGATGTGTTGACGATATGTCGCTCCTACGAGGCTGCCAGGTGTGCCACCTCTGCCATCCGAGCTCCCCCTACAGCTGTACGCGCTGTGTCCCGGTACAAGAAGGACAAGAAGTCTGCTCCTACGCCTTCGCCCACCACGTCCACGCCCGGTTCATTTTGTAACAACTGTGGTAAGCAGCACGGAACACAGGTGTGTCCAACTGCCGAGTCTACATGCAACAGTTGTGACCGTAAGGGCCACTGGTCACTCACAGTACGGTGCCCAGCCAAACGCGTCCAGTGCAATGTGTGCGGTCGTCTGGGCCACTATGACAAGTGTTGCCCTTCCAACAAACCCAAGGGACAGTGTCGGCGGAAGCTTCAGCTCCCTTCCACCAGAGAGGGCCGCCCACAGTTTTCCAATCAGAAGCATGACGACCCTGGACAACGCTCGAGCCATATTAGGAATGTGTGCTCCCCCCCGCGTCCCAGGACCAAAGTCCCCCAGTACATTAGTGTCATCGTGACCTACGGCAGTGTGTCATCCCGTCTTCAGATGTTGCCCGACACCGGCGCTGATGCTACAGTCATCGGTCCTCAGCATTTGCAATGCTTGGGGCTCTCTCCAAGTGATCTAGGACCGCCCCCCAAGGATCTCCGCTTTACGGCAGATGGTTCACAGATGACCCCGGCCCTAGGTTCACTTCAAGCACAAGTCACCTTTGGCAACAGGTCGTGTCAGGCCTGGATTGACGTGCATAATGGTGTCCCGACTCCTTTGCTGTCCTACAGACATTGCCAAGAGTTGGCCATCATCTCCCAGGACTTCCCAACACCGATTCTGGAGGTAAAATACGCCAACAGGGTGCACGAAGGGAGCAGCAACTACCCTGCTGCCGCCCTACCCCTACCTCTGGCCAGTGACACCTCTCCTTCGGTAGTTGTCCCTGCTGCATCACGTCCCCACGTCTTGGCTCGCCTTCACGACAGTCACCGTGGAGCTGAGGCCACCAAACGACGTGCACAACAGACTGTGTTCTGGCCCGGCATCAACTACGACATCTCCAATGCTGTCCAGGGGTGTAAGCCCCGCCACGTACTACAACCCAGCCAGCAGCAGGAACCCTTCATGAGCGACGACAACCCCACCCGCCCCTTTGAGTCTGTGTCGGCCGACTTTTTCTCTGTGTCAGGAAAGTCCTTCCTTGTTATCGTCGACCGTCTCTCTGGTTGGCCGGTTGTCATCAAGTGCGGTAATGACACGACGTCTACCGCCACCATCAGCAAGTTCCGCCACTACTTCCGTGACGTGGGCGTTCCTGTGCGCCTGTGAACAGATGGAGGGCCTCAGTTCACAAGCCGGGACTTTGCTGTGTTCCTCGACCGATGGGGAGTCCGGCATGTGTTGTCATCGCCCCATTACCCGCAGTCCAACGGCCACGCTGAGGCTGCTGTCAAATCCCTGAAGCACCTCATCCTTAAGGTGGCCCCTTCTGGGAACATTGACTGCGAGGCCTTCGACCGGGGTCTTCTTGAACTCCGCAACACACCTAACTACACCGGACGCTCCCCTGCCCAGGTTTTGTATGGACGCCCCCTTCGTTCTTGTGTCCCTGCTCACCCTCAATCCTTCTCCAAGGAGTGGCAGGCCAAGACAGAGGATTGTGATCGCCGAGCCGCCGAACGTGTTCAGGACGTCGTCGCCCGCTACAACGACCACGCCCGTTCTCTCCCCAGGTTGAGTGTCGGCACCCAAGTCCGTGTTCAGGACCCGACCTCCCTACGTTGGGACAAAGTAGGCGTAGTCATGGGTCTCGGTAGGTCACGGGACTACCAGGTGCGGTTACCCAGTGGTCGTGTGTGGTGGAGGAACCGCCGTTTTCTCCGCCCCGTAACAATGCCTTCTGCTGACCCCGCCACCAGTGTTGAGTCCCATACCCTTCCCAGTGATCTAGTCCCTCGTCGCTCAGAACGGATCCAAAAGAAAAGGTCCGCTCAAGACTTTGCTATGAGCGTATAGGGGGGAGGGAGGTGTATGTTTATTCTGTATGCTGTATTTATATTATGCTATGTATATTATGTATGTGCTCCATTTATGTATTATTTATTTAGCCTAGCTAGTAGCGTGTGGCAGTGTATTTATCAATGTCCCACATGCTTAATTAATGTGCCTGGCGACGTATGGAAGCTGTTAATGTATCCCTTGCCATACGTCGTCTATAGAGCAGTTGACCAGCGGACAGGTTGAGGAGCGCTACTCCTCTTGTGTACATATCTCTTATCCAGTAAATAGAACCTACAAAATCTATACAGGTGTTTGTGTTCGCTCCTGTATATTGAACTTATTACCCAGAACACGAACAATTAGTATATTATATTTTCACCCCCAAGCCTTAATGTGGGTCATTTTCTTTATGACCTGTGCCCGGGTGGGCTAATGCCCGTAAAAAAAAAGAAAAAAAAAGAAAAAGAAAGCTAGCTTCTTCAGTATTTTACTTTAGGTTGGAAAGACTGATATAAGGCGGTGATTCTTAAAAAAGAAATCTTAGTCCCCAGAATTTTTATATGCTAGGTGAACTTTAACAATTTGCAGTTTATCTGGAAAGACGCCACTAGTGGCGGAGGAGTTACAAATAAGTAATAGAATAGGTGGTAATACGTGAGCTACTTTCTTAATGATGCTCATTGGTATATTGCCTTCGCTTGCTGCTGCATCTTTGGAATTTTTTGTGATAGTCATAATTCATCTGCTGTGACGGGATAAGAACAGCTCAATTTGCTGTCTCTTTTGCAGATAGGCATCTAAATTCCTAATGGAGGTCAGTGATGTTCTCTGCAAGATTTCTGCCAACATTAATAAAATAATCATTGAAGTGGTTTTGAATAGAATTTATGATACTCCAGGTTTTCTTACTGTCGCCTGATGCTGACTGTAGCATATTTGTATTATAGCTATGTCTGACATTTCTAACTGCTTGAGTTACTCTGTTTCGTATACGTACTTTGGTAATCATTTTTGCAAATCTTCTTTGGCGTTTGTGTTTTTCTTTTATAGTTGCCTTAATTTCACTTGTGATACAGGGCTTGGAGATAAATGTACTATACTTTTTACTAACTTAGATTTGAGAGGGAAGCATTTATTAAAGCAAGCATTGAAGATGCAAGAGAAGTTGCAGCAGATCATCCTTGGGTTGTCAGAGGCATAGACAACATCCTATTTAGCATTCAGTAAGTTGTTTTCTAACAGGAATATATTGTTATGGCACTATTCTCTGTATTTTTTGTGACTTTACTATATCTTGTGGCTGATTTATACATGGCAAAAACTGGGAAGTGATCTGAGATATTGTTATAAATAATTCCACGTGCAAGATTGTTAGGAGTGTTGTTAGTCCAGATAAGAGCTTAGAATGACAAGTAGCAAGAAGGTATATTACCGAGGTGTCCGTCTCTGATTTTAGTAGATCAAGGTTGAAATCTCTTATAGCGCAGTAAAGTTTCTTCTCTGTACTTATGGTGGAGGTAAGCTCTGATAATTTTTCAAGAAAGTTCCTTACATTGGTGTGGGGCCTTCTGTAAATTACTCCTACTAGAATATATCTCTGTCGTTATGTAATTCAGTGGAAACGCTCTCATGAACTCCTCCTGACCCTTTAAATCATCTCTTACAGAAGTGTCATACTTAATATCAACATATAGCGGGACACCACCGCTGTGTTCAGACATATTGAAGCATTCTAATATAATTAAGTAAGTTGGTCTCACAGAACCCAAGTGCATCAAATATGTGGGCAATAGAAGATATACACAGATCTATACAGGTACCTAATGTACTACGCACATTATTGTCATTCCTAAAAAAAACTTTCATTCATATTACGCTACATAACATTCAAATCCACCGCTCTTGTAGAATCTCAGAGAACGGGGGTCATTGATAAAGACTAACTCACCTAATGAATGTTACGGAATCATGTGTTATATTGTACCCAGGTACGGTTATATAATATTAATTGTATGAATTCATAGCATTATGGAGAGACGTGTTTTTCCCATTCGTTTTACATTCAGGATCCCTCCCAGTAAGTCCCGCCTTCGAACACAGTTGTCAATACGTTTATTCCACTCTCTACTGGCAAACTCAATCTTGAATTAGTCTGGGTAAATCAACTTTAGTAATTCGCCAGACCTTTGTCAACTGAGGGTCATCCTTGAATGAATAACAGTTGAGTTGTTTGTAATTTCTGTCATTTCGTGAGTAGCGATTGCTGGCAACTCAGGGGTATATAACCACGGTGAGCTGGAGGATCATGCCTCCCGTAAAGCCATCCAACTTCGTTGTCCTACAGGTATGTGGATGTGTTCCCTAGCCATTCAGTTTGATTCTGTCAATTGTAGTGAATATCGGTGTTCATGTTGTGACAGTATAATTGTTATTCATCCAGTGTGAGAAGAAATATAAAGTAAATGTCGTCTAACGCTGAGAGACAAAGGATTTGTTGTGATTGTGTTGTCCATGCTTCCCTCCCGTAATGCCATCCAACTTCGTTGTCCTACAGGTACAATGGGGATTAATTGAAACCCCACCGGTCGCTCGGAGCCGGTGGATATTCAGCAGTGGTTAATATATGAGCGATGGCGCTGATTCGGCATGATTAATCGGCTCCACTCCACCTCGTGGAGCTAGACCCCAGCCTCGCCATGTTTCTAGCTACCACTGATCACAGCCATGGTCTTGTGCCCCAGAGTCCTACCCTGGGACACTTCCTGGAAGTTATATGTCCACAGTGTTGTTGTATGTGTATGGGGGTAATTCTGGAATAAGTATCCCATGTTGGGGAATGGGCCCATGTATGAGTTGGTTTCAGTAATAACATGTTGCTTGTTGTGAGTGCATCTCATATGCATTACCAACAGTTAGTGAAGTATCATATGGAAGTTGTAATGTATGTAATGAAATGTAATTTGCAGTTGAGTAAAGCCTAGGAGTTACCTTGGAGTTATATGTTAATAATATATTTTTTCCCACTTTGAGTCCATTTTAATAAAAAATTTCTTAGAGTATATCAGGGGTATTCATTTCCCGCAGTATAACACTTTTATTTCCGTCCAAGGGACCTGATATCAGAATTGCAATACCCATGTTCCTAGACCCTCGACATGCTACCAAAAAGAACTGAGGTTAGATAGTAACCAATGAACTGAAGTAAGTAGAAAGAACAATGGAAAGAACTAAGACATGTTATGGTTTCACCCTTCCTTCCCCTTATCGATCTGGTCAATTAAAAACCTAACCCAATGCCTAGTCCACTCTGCCCGCTACCTACAAGCTACATTCTGCCCAGAGGGGGTCTGGTGACAGCAATCCTTAAAATTAAGACAAGAGTTAAGTTTCCCCTTAGAATTAGTGACCCCAGATCTGGCAGTATAATAAGTGAAGGGGGATACTACTGATATTATGGCTAATTAGGGAGTTTTGTAGAAAAGCATCAGGGTCAACATGAGGGAGTAATGTTGTAATGACCACGGTCGTACACGTCAGTTATTGTAGAATAAGACGATTCATATTACGCTCAATAGCCCACAAAACATGTAGCTATGCCTTCTTTATTGAGTCTCATCTGAGGCGTCCATTTTCTCATCGCTCCTTAGCTTAGGTGCCATCCATTTTCTCTGACTTCCTGAAACCAACCTCTCTATAAAGTAAATCTGAATGTGAGAGAGAACAACATTGTTTTGAGTCAACTTAGAGATGTCTGATTACAGTTAAAGCATACAAGATCCTTTGTGCGTGATGTTGAAAGCTTTAACTGTCTTTATTGTTCATAACACTTGTTAAGTAAGTGAGTGTCGAGTCTGCCAGTACGAATGGCATCCGATGATAAAATACCCTGGGGATAGCCATGAATTTCTAAGCACTACTGAAATTAGATCATTTTGATGCCCAAACATCAGAGTATCTGATGTTTGTAGTTTAGTTAGTGTCAGTTGTCTATTCAATAAAGCCATTAATCTTCTGAAAAAACATGTCAAACTTCTTATCTCCAAAATCTATACCCATAGAGGGTCCTTGTCTAGAAATTCCGCTTATGTTGGGAGAACTAGTGTTAATAACGTATGTATATCACTTATTCCTGGCAAGCTCACTCTCTGATTAGATTATAAAAATAGACGTCAGAAATTCACCTGACCCATGGCATTGATTTTCATAATTAAATGTACAGCGACTGAGTTGAATGTAATTTCTGTCATTGCGTGATTAACCTTTCTGGCATGTGTACAGCACAGCCCTTAGTTGCCAGTTAGCCGTATATAAACTCTTGCACGAGGGGCAGCGTCACATCTCTGATGCTGTCCATCATATATCAGGTATGTGGACGCCTCCGCCCGCCATATTAAGTAGAGTAAATATCGTCTGTCGTTGCTAGACGAAAGATTGTTTGTGATTGAGTTATTATTGTCACATCTCTGAAGCTCTCCATCATATCTCAGACACAGGGTGTGTGTTAGCTGAATACCCAACAGTCACCGGGGGACCGGTAGCTGCACACCAGCTGGCTACCTTGCTGGATGTCGTTAATTGGGCAAGATTAAATTGTGCGAGTCCATACCCTGAGAACTAGGCCCAAACTCCCTCACAGTGTATTGGACTCCAACCGACCCTAACAGCGCTCTTTGTTTGTTGTGGTGACAGTGACACCAGTGTGACACCCTGGGGCACCCCTTACAGTTATATGGGCCAAAGTATTATTGTTGTATATGATTGGGGATAATTAGTAGAAATGTGGTTATCCTATGTTGAGTAGTGAACCCATAAATATGGATAGTATCAGTAAATATGTTATGTGAGCTGAGTTGATTACATCAATTGAGGGAAAAGTGCCATGTTGTTCATTCCGAACTAACATGATATTATAAATAATAAGTTAATTTGGGATATTGTCAAGTGTGTCATAGAACCATCTGTAGTGACAATGAAATAATATAATGATTGTTTAATGTTGTAACCAAGAATTGAAGATTTATTTTGCTACTTGTAAAAATAAGCCTAAGGGTCTAGCCCTATCTGAACGTGTAAAATAACCATTTTATTTGTCAAAGAAATAGTGTAACGGCTGTTTAATGATGTAATAAGTAATTGAAGATCTATTTTATGAATGGTAAAGTAAGACCTAAGTGGTCCAGTCTGGTCTGAGTGTACTTGATTAACATCTTCTTCACTCCTTATGTTAATAAATATTGAATTAGTAAACAACGAGTATCACCGCTCTATTCCTTGTACCCATTGGTTCTCAGAAAATATCTATTGTAACTCACGTGCCTAGAAGCTCGCTAGCACGCTACCTAACAGTTCATTGAGATATGTTATATTCTAATAAAAGTCTGGGTGGTGACAGGCTACCATTGTAAGTATAATAAGTGTGATAGTAAGAATGACATGGTTTCCCAGATTAATCCATGGTTTAGAATATAACTAAAACAGGATATAATTGAGAGAAAGTAAGGGCATAAAATTCAGAAAATACAATAATATATATGAAAGAAGAAATGAAGCAAAGAAAAGAATATTGACTTAGAAAATATAAGAAATATAAGAAATATAAGATAGATACTTATAGAGAGAAAGACTCCAGAATATAGAAATATTAGTATATATATATATATACTATATATATATATATATATATATATATATATATATATATATATATATATATATATATATATATATATATATATATATATATATATATATATATATACAAGAAAAGATTAATAGAAAATATAGGTATGAAGAAAGAGTATAAGTATATAAGAATACAGAGAATACATATATTGAAGAATAAAAAAGAACAAATATATGAAAAAGAATAATAAAGAGAAAAACTTGCCCCCTTACAATGTGTCTTCACCATGGGTAAAGGTGGTGTAATACATACGATCTAGTTTAATACATCCAGGGGAACAACACCAGCATCGTCAGTGTAAGAATATTGATACTGATTAAGGAACAGCAAAACCACCGGGATTGAGGTGTGAAAGGGGATAATTGAAGAGGGTGGTAACGCACTCACAGCTGCTGCAACCATACACTTAAGACGACAGGAGAGTGGCTCCTGGTTTTGTGGGTGGTTTTGTGGGTAGTTGTTTCCCATTGCAGAGGATGGAAATGTAATAAACGGGTTTGCCGGCAGGGGAGAAACTCCTCAGGTGACAGGCTGAATGCTGGCAGGGGCTAGTTACTTCTCCGGGAGGAGGGGGTTCTTGTGGTCCTTGGGGGTGCTGGTACAGCGGGTGGGTGAGTGAGGGGCATCCACTTGCCCGAGAATCCTCACAACAACGGTTTTATGACTGAACGTCAAGTGTTTCCCATATTTCCTTGCTTCTTTAAACTGGTCCATTTGCTGTTGGCCGGCTTTAGTTGTACCTGGGCTTAGGTCCTCATTGACAAAGACAGCCTTTCAGCTTACTGTGCTGATGGAAATTTTTTTATGGACGAAGAGGGGAGAAAACATTGTTATGATGTTTCGTGGGCGGCAGGAGTTGGTTTTACCGACGCTTTGCCACCATGAGCTTGGGGTTCTCCTCGCTCAGTTGTTGAACTTGGGTCTTGAGTGATCGGTTTACAACAGCTACAGCATCCAACTTTGATATCAAGTCATTTATTTCCCTATAGTCTCCTTATTCATTTGCTGTATAATGTTGGACTTCCATTATCACTTCAGCCAGCTGTTGTTGTGTCAGCTTTGAACTTATAATACTGGCAGCTAACTTAAGCATGGCGGCCAACTGGAGTGGCTGGAGGAATGGGATGGCAGGGCTGGTTTATTGGGCAAGCAGCTCAATTGTAAGCTGTGACACTGAAGGAACTTGGTGTCACTACGCCTAGTCTGGTATTCACAGATTCACCAGTAAATTGACAAATATATTCACTTTGGGGAATCGCAGATAGATATTATATTGGCCATGTCACGCACTAGTTACTCACGAGTCGGATTTTCTAGGAGTCAGACTAGGTACTTTGAATGGCCCTGTTTTTCGACGAAAAACAAAGAGCTTGCCATATACACGTCCCACCCTGAGGCAGAGCATTCCGGTTTATCTGTGTGAGGAGAGGAGAGAAGGCTTATTATAACGGGTTATTCTAGTGTGGCCAGTATCCACAGAAAAAAGTGGGCACCGCAAAGACGATGTTAGGAGCCCATTGCCTTGCTGATGGTACACAGAATGCCAAATCCACCGACAATAGGGAAATAGAGGGATTAAAATTGTCACCCTTCGATGTGGGGTTAACCGAGGCATGCTTCCAAGAAGAAGGAAAAGTTTGGGTTTTGAGGCAAGGGCGAAAGAGGCGAGCAAGCACAGGGGCCAGAACTTTAGTACACTCCCTCGGAACACGAGGGGGTATTCCGTTTGTTCCATGCGCCTTACTTACATCCAGATTGGATAACACACCACTTACCAGCAATCCTATGATTGGAGATTATAGGAAAGTTCATAAGTTCAGTAGGAGGAGCAGGTGTAGGAGGGGTAGAGTTGGAGGGGTAGAGTTGGAGGTGGAGTAAGAGGAAAATGAGGTGCCAAAGAGACTGGCTTTATCAGAGGGAAAGTTGGCCTCTAGCGTTATCAGGTTGGAAGAGAGGAGGAAAAGAGGGAGTGCAGGAGTACTTGTTTTTGGTCAATGACCAGAAGGATTTACTAAAAGAAGAGTTAGTCAGGTCAGTGGTCTTTCTTTTTATGAAATTCCGCTTGGACCTACGGAGACTACCTTACAACGATTCCAAGAAGTAATGAAAGAGGAGTGGGTAATAGGAGGAGATAGTTTCATAACTTGATACGATCTGAAATATCATCACAATAAACAGAAATTTGAGAGTTAAAGGCGTGCGGTTTGAAGGCTGAATAGTCTCTGACAATAGGCAAACAAACTTTTGTGACGTGGTGCAAGGATACCAACCTGTCACATTTAAAACCGGATCTTATTAAAAATTGGACTGTGTTAAATTTTTTTGAAAAATTTGTCACTAGTACAGTTTCTTATGCTGATTCTAAATATGCAACTCATTTTTTGCGGAAATAATTATTTAAAATTTTATTGGCGCTTGTTTGCAGGAACAGTGTCTCTTTTTACTTAACCTAACCTAACCTAACCTAACCTAACCTAACCTGACCTATCTTATCTTATCTTAACAAACAAGCCGGTACTCATCGTCAAATGGGTACCTGTGTGAGTTTATGTGGCGCCAGCGTCACAAAGGGCAAAATTTGTATGAGCTTATGTTAAGCATGTTTGGCCAGCACTTCTGATTCATAGACCTGTAAGTCACAAATAAAACATTTCCGCAAAACCTGAGTTTCACATTTAAAATCAGCACGAAAAAATGAATCTTTAATACAAGTTTAAAAAATCTGGAACACAGCCCAATTTTTAATAAGGTCCTCGAAACGAGTATTATAATACCAACATTTTTCCAAATTCATCTCTATTTAGTAGCTAAAAGTTACTAAAACAATGTAATATGAACAAATTATTAAAAATTTATTTATCCTTACTTGGATTTTCTCCTAAATGATAATAGCTTAATTGCGCTATATTCATGTGTAGTTATTATGACCTTGAAGGTATAATATATGTATTGTAATGCAAATATTAATCAAAATATTTATGGGAAGAAATGATCCACAGCGCAAAGGAGATACAATTTTGAGATACTCCAGTCAGTATTCCACATTTTGATAAGGTTATGAAAATTTCATCCTTAGATTCCCGATATCAAACAGAGTCAAGAATATTTATCTTTGTGTGGAATTATGTTTCATGCCTTTAATAAGGTCAACCAACATGGCAACATGAATTATTGTACAGGGTATAATGACAGGTAATCCGTATATAGTATACAGTTAGATGGCTAGGTCCTGAGTGAGATGTTGGGGTTTTCTAAGCACTGGTGACTGGGACTAGGTAGATGTGATCCTGCCGGTGGCAAAAGGGCAAGTAGAGTGAGATTCATAGTGAAAAAGACTGCTGCTGCAGCTTGGATGATCCTTGGATACAACCCAGTCAATGATCGAACAATGAAACTGCGTTTGAGGGCAAACCCAATGAGCATCACAGTGGTTCAATTCTACACACCAACAGCGGACACAGGGTGATGGGGAGACTGAGGATTTTATGGACAACTGCAAGAAGTTATCGACAACATATCATTAAGGAATATCACTATGGTGGAGTTCTGCATGACGAACGACCTTGTCATTGGCAACACACATTTCGAACAACGTCCCGGAAGACTGCCTGTAAAAATCAGACTGACTACAACTTTATTAGACGAAGATCAGTATTTCCTGTAATAAAGACCCGACCAAGTGCTGACTGTGGTAGTGACCACCAACTGCTAGTCACTAAGAAAATAAAACTCACACGCCTCTCATACGTCTCTGATCCACTTGGCAGAATGAGCAGCGTCCTGAAGAAACAACCATGGATATTAGAATCAATTTTATAAATGTGCAGAGAAAAGGAGAAGAGCTAAGAAAAACGGTGACAAAAGTGAATGAGGACGATTGGAAAGAGAAGCTAACAGGAGTGAGCAACCCGGGAAGGAGTCTCGGCTGTTGAAAGAGTTGACAGAAAACTGGTTTCCAAGATCTGATGTCATAAATGACAGCAATGGAATGGTGATGGAAGACATTTAAAAAAGATGGGTTAAGAACTGCACAGAAATGAAAAGGAACATCGATCAGCTGGTTACACCCATTAAAAGAAATGATGTGGAACTGAAGTCTATTCAACTGAAGTCAGAGAAGTGAATGGACACTATAAGATACTGTATACAGTATCAATATTGGAAAGTCATCTGATTTAGATGAGATCCAGACAGAAATATGAAAGACGACAGGAGTGACTGTCATCGTGCTGTTATGACAACTGGAAAAGAAATGTGTGACCGAGGGACTTGATCTGCTTTTATACCTTTACCGAAGAAGTGCAGCCTTAAAGAGTGCTCCACTCACCAGACCATCAGTTTGATACTTCATGCGAGTAAAATTCTTCAGAAGATAATCATAGCCAGGATAAAAGCAAAAGGCGAGGGGATGGCGAAATAGACCGTGGACCGAGGCTCGATATCATCCAATTCCGTAGTACCCGTCAAGGAACAGTGTGTCTCATAAGGGCTGGTCCACGGCCAATCATGATCGCCGTCTCTCACCAAAATTGATAAACATGGCGTTCTCCGTGCACGTTGTTGATTCTACAAGACGGGACAATATTATTAGGTTTTCTGAGGCTAGTTGGCGAAAATTTGTCTCAAGTGCGCATTTATGGAAATACCTAGACACCAGGGAATCCGAAGCTGCCAAGGATTCCATAAATCGCTATGGACTAGAGAGCTTGTACAGAGCTTTGAAGCGTTGCACGCTAAAATCCCCGAGGTAGAAATCGCCGGATATCACTGCAAGTGCTACATGCGTTTTACAGATAAAACGAAGATAGACAGAGCACGAAAGAAACATGATGAAAGGCTAGCTCATATCTCTGAATTAGGTAGGTACATAGAGCAGGCTATATTGATATAGATCTTGGACTGTATATGTTGAGTAACTTGACTGCCAAAATCATGATATCAAATCCTGCTCACTGTGCAGCATTAGCACAACTTGGAAATGTATTTGAGGTTTCTCAGATTCTGTCTGATGAGCTGGAGGCATATATATGCGAGCTATATGGACAAAACGATTGCTGTGATGTAAATGAATCACGGGTGAAAATGTTTAAGTCTGGCAGATATGGAGAATTTAAGTTACCCCCGAATAAGGATTCCCGTCTGAAGCACATACAGCGGGCCAATTATCAGGCAGCAATATATGAGCGATGTCTAGTTCAAAATCCTGAAATACCGCCACCTGAAAGTAATGGTTGGAAAATTGAAGACAAAAAATTGGTAGTCGATTGGATGACTATGTGCACAAGGAAGATGCACAAAGCACATGTCTCCATAACAAGCTTCCTTGCACCGACTTGTGTTCATGTTCAGAATGTCAGAATTCAACCACTACCCCAGAAACAGTAGTTGCTGAACAAGATATAGACGCGGAAGGTTCAGATGATGAACTTTAATATATGAAAAATATAGTATATTGACCACTGGTAGACTATTTTCAGATCCTAAATCAATCATACTAAATTCTGTAAAGTTGATCCCTCTTTCAAGGACACATTATATAAATAACAGAGACATGTGTAACAGTGTTAGTCTCTTTAATGATGGCAAGGTAGCACCACATAACAGGAGCTGGCTATTTGTGTTGAAAAACTGAATGTTTGTTTCCACCAATAACCAGGTCCCTTAAAGTCGCCCTTTTATGTAATAATTACGGCTTGATTAGATGATAAATCTTCTTTATTGTAATTATTAATAATTTGTAATGACAATTAATACTAATCATTATCAATTATTAATAATATTAATAGGAACAAAAGTAATTTTTTATGTGTAATATTTGTCCATTATTTTTTATATTGATGATAGAATTTCTTCAATATTTTTTATTACATTTTCGCCTATGTGCAAAATTATTATCTAGAATTAAAATACTTATATAAATGTATTTTAAGATGTCCAATTAAAAGTTATTAAATATATATCGCTTGTTGCTTTGTATTATTTTGCATGCATTTATTAAAGGTTTTAATGTCTCTGAACATAAGGCTATAAATTATGGTTGCTAGGGAATATTACTCTTAGCAACGAGTACATTCTAGGCCTTTTTTCCATCATAGTTTTTTGGGACGACTTTGAACGACCTTTAAGGTATACAGTAAGGCTATTTCCATCCAGTATTGCTAGTCGCGACCCTTAGAGTTGGCTTAAAACAATGTTTCACTCTGTTGCTAAGGTAAACATCTCCATAGCAACCAGTAAATTAGAATTTATAAAATTTCTACCTAACGTGCAAGTTTTAAAGTTGGGAACATGTCATTTAGGGTTTATGGATGTTCATATAACATTACTATAAAGGTAGTTCCCAGGTGGGGACTACGGATCTCGAAATCTAAGCAAGATAGCTGGCCTCGGCCCATGGTCTAAAAGAGAAGGCAGGATTTAGGGAAGGAACGAGAACCCGGGAACAGACTAACATCATCCATATCTGTACTTGGGTTTCATTGACTACGCAAATGTCTTTGACTGTGTTAGTCAACAAAGGTTGTTGATCCTATCACAAAACTCTATTGCAATAATATATTAATAACACATGTACTGAACAATAGAAAGGGGAATTTTACAAAGCTAAAAGATTGGTCCCGGAGTGCGACAGAGTTGCATTATCTCACGGAATCTGTACAACATATAGCCTACTCAAAAGACATCATATGGTAAGTACTACATGACTACCATGATGCAGTGAGGATTACAGGTAACGTAGAAGGGAAGATCTATCTGCTGTACTTTAAATTACGTGACACTTGTGTGAGAGCAAGGTACTTATCGTCAATTCGATAAGTGACCGAAAGTGTTGAACAACAAGTAAGACTACAGCGATTTTGTAATCAACGGTGACAAGGTCAAAGAAATTACAAAGTTTGTGTATCTGGGGTAACTTATTAACACCAAGGGTTTTAGTACGCCAGGAATCAGAGAAATATTAGTAGAAAATGGTTACCATCTGGAAAAGTAGAGGTGTAGAAAGTAGTCGGAAACTATCAAACAGGGAGGTACTACCGCCTGGGTAGATATTAGAAGCATAATGTTTTTGTCTTATGGTAGACCCTGCTGCCATATAGCATCACAAAAATTGTGACCAAGTCCCAGGTTGCTGATCTGTCTTTCTGCACCATTTATACACAATTGCACGGTCTCAATTGTTTCTCTTTCCTTGACAACACAACACAAATATCGTTGCTCACTCTTTATTTGTTTAATTTTTTATATTTCTATACTTATTTTTGGTTCATTTTTTTATTTCATAGCCCCCAGGCCCCGATGTGGGTCTATTATCTGTACCTGGGCGGGCTAATCTCCGTAAAAAAGAAAGTCAAAGTGAATATACCTTAGGGGTACTGCTCTTGCGATTGCATCGTACGATTTTGACACATGGGCAACAAACTAAACTGACAAGAACAAAATAGATAGATACCATTGAAATGTAGTGCTGCCGCAGGATACTGAGAGTATCATGGATGGAATGAACACTAAAACAATAGGTTTTGGAAAAAATAGCACAAAATTGATGCTGTGGAAGGGTGTAACATCAAGAAAGATGAGTTTTTTTAATAATGTGATGCGAAAGAATAGTACATAGAAACAGAGAAAGGTGAAAATAAACGAAGAAAAGGACACCCATCACCAGCTTGGACTGAAGATATCAAAGAATGGGAAGAGTGTGGATTAACGTAGGCTTTTAGTTTAATCACCGAAAGAGGCTTGAACTCTTAAGGCCACTGCAGCACATACAAGCGCCAACTGATAATACAGTAGAAGGAGGGAGGATCAATGTGGCCTATTTCTCATACTTTAATTTTTCTTTAGATATTTGACACCTGCTAGTACGTTTTACTATATTCATGTAATTATATTTCTGCAAGGAGGTCAGAGGCCCCCTTAAATCTCTCCCTTTGGATCAAAGGAATTAATCATTAGACCTCCTAATGACTCACCAGAGTCTGGTGGATGTTGATCCATCTTGTTCGTCAGAAACTAACCTCTTTGATAAACATGATGCAGCGATCGAGTCTATGTTTGTAGGGAGCGTCGTGAGGGACTGGCCAAGCTGATAGTCCAGGGAAGACACTCTCCTGGGCCACATAGAGCTGAGTGGTTCCGTCCACTCTTGTGAACTCCTCAGCGATCTTAAGTTCCAAGTAACGCCGAGCTTCCATGTGTGCCTGTCTGTTGATCACATTATATTATAAGTTATCTACCTTCCAACAATTTCTGGGGGGTCTTGAAATATAGGGTCCGGTTAAAAGCCCCCTGAACAAAATCCCCTCAGTTAAAGTACAAAGTAAGACAAAAGACCCCGAGTTTAAGTGCAATATAAGTTAGGTTAGGTTAGGTTAGGTTAGGTTAGGTAAGGTTAGGTTAGGTTACGTAAGGTTAGGTTAGGTTAGGTTAGGTTAGGTTAGGTTAGGTTAGGTTAGGTATTGCAGTTTTATGATATATTAAATTAAATATTTTTCATGTCAGAGAAATGGTCAGAAACTAGAAATAATAATGAATAAAAATAATTATTTAAAATATTCTTAGTATTATTTATCTTAGGGGGCTTTAGTCACAAAGATAAAGTTTTAGTTTGAGCAACAATAACATTGGTCAACATAAAAAAAAAATTCTCATGGTTCTGGATCAAAACAGTCTGATTCTAGTGTAATTGTATGTGCTGAACTCAATTATGACATTCGTATAGCTGTATCAGGCTCAGTTTTCCAGAACCAGCATATCTATATATTTAGTGTACCATGCTATTCATACAGCAATTTATATGCTCATTGGCTCCACTTATGCAATTATTTTGTCCTGATTTGTGCTTTTTTGTTTGTTTCAATTTGCTGATTCATGATATTGCATATCTACACCTGCATGATTTGTAATTACTCTGAAATTAACAAAACATGGAACGTCGCAAGTGTGTGAACGGTGCTGACAGTTTTTGCTACATATGTGGTGCCTTCACTCCTGGTAGCCTCAAGAAACCAATCACAAAAGCTGTTCGACTGAACTACAAAAGTTACTTCAAATGTCATTTGGGTGACCAAGACAAGAAATGGGCACCCCATGTAGCCTGTAAGTCTTGTGTTAACCACCTGAGCGAGTGGATGTGTGGTAAACGAAGTTCAGGAATGCCGTTTGCTGTACCAATGATATGGCGTGAACCTAAAGACCACAGTAGTGACTGCTACTTCTGTCTCACAAATATTAAGGGAATAAAAATCAAGACACGAGGCAAGGTACAGTACCCCAATATTGCTTCTGCAATCCGACCAGTACCGCACAGTGCTGAACTTCCAGTCCCAAATCCACCGACTGAACAAGAATTGAGTGATTCCGATTCTACCTCCACCTCAATGGAAAACGACTACCAGGATGACTCTGAAAATACCAGGCCTAAACTATTTACTCAAGAAGCGCTTCATGATCTCATCAGGGACCTAAACTTGTCAAAGAAAAGGCTGAAGTTTTGGGATCCAGACTAAAGCAGCGTAACCTGCTAGAAGATGGAGTGCATATCACTACAGCGCATTACCGACATAGACAGCTGTCTGCATTTTTCAAGATGGCAAACAACCTTTGTTATTGCGAGGACGCAGTATCTCTCATGCAACAACTCTGCAAGTCTGAAACATACAAGACAGAGGATTGGAGGCTGTTTATAGACTCAGGAAAAGACTCTGAAAGCTGTTCTTTTACACAATGGCAATCGGCTTCCATCTGTCCCAATAGCACACGCAACAAAAATGACTGAGAGCTATGAAACAATGAAAATTCTGTTGGCCGCTATAGAGTATGAGAAACACCAGTGGAAGATATGTGGCGATCTCAAAGTCATCAGTTTACTACTGGGCCTGCAGAGTGGCTACACAAAGCACATGTGCTTTTTGTGCTCGTGGAACAGCAGAGCTGATGCAGAGCACTATGTGAGAAAGGATTGGCCGACAAGACCAAGAGATGCGCCTGGAAGGTTTAACTGTGCTCACAATCCGCTTGTAGATCCAGAAAAGATAATTTTGCCTCCACTGCATCTAAAGCTCGGTTTGGCTAAAAATTTCATCAAAGCTATGGATCAATTCGGTGCTGGGACTCTATACTTATCTCAGAAACTAGGTGGTGTGGTTTCCGAAGCCAAGTTGAAAGCAGGTGTCTTGAATGGACCACAAATTCGTATACGAGTTAATGATAGCGAATTCACCAAAACATTGAACCCACTGGAGAAAAAACCATGGGAATCATTTGTCAATGTGTCAAAGAATTTTCTTGGAAACTATCGTGCTGACAACTACAAAGAAATCGTACCAACCATGCTTCAGAATTATCATGCATTGGGAGCAAGGATGTCCTTGAAATTGCATTTTTTCCACTCTCATATTGAATTTTTCCCAGGTAACCTTGGAGACGTTAGTGATGAACACGGCGAAAGATTTCATCAAGATATCGCCATAATGGAGAGCACATATCAGGGACAATTGAGTCCTAACATGATGGGCGACTATTGCTGGACACTGCAACGAGAAGAGAGCAAGCTGTACAAGAGAAAGAGTAAAGTTCAGAAGCACTTTTAGAACTTCATATTTTGTCATTATAAAGGATTTGAACTTATGTTTTTTGGTACAATTTTTTATGAGCTTATCTGTGATAGGTTTAAAATTGTATCCTGCATGACGCGATAATGTTACTATATTTACTATTTTTTTTATTTTTTAAGAAAGTAGGTCTGATGGTAGAATGAAACATCCAATTAATATTCATTAATATGAAATTAGTCATGAAAGCACAGTCACATGAGATAATCTCATCTTTTGCACGACACGTGATGGAATATTAAATATTTGTACCTATTGATTTTTTTATAAAACCTGGTCTGATAGAACAAAACAAATATCAGATTCGAATTCAGCAATATGAAATTAGTTGTGTGAGCATGATCTCATATGTGAACCATTTTGGCTGTTGACCAGTGAATGAAACTGCTCAAAGTTTGGTTTACTCTTAATAACAATCTGTAGCATAATATATTCAGTGCCATCTTATGTTTCTTGGTTGTGTAAAGTATGAGTAAGTAGCATTTAGCCTGTTAATATAAAGCACAATTTGAGGCTCTTGTATGTGACGATTATGAGTCAACTCATGCCAGTTTCGTGGTAAGGGCGGGGACACTATAGTGCTGCCCCAGCTCTGTAGTCCACAGCATTAGACTGCATGGGGCTGTGATGAGTCACCATGTAATATTTTGTGTGTAATCAATAAATATGTTGGCTATATAATTACTGTTAATTATGAATGTATTCTCTTCATTTATGATCCTAAAATTACAACTTGTTATTAATAAGACGATGAAATATAAAGACAATTAAATCAAAATGTTTACTAATGAACATTAGTAGACAATGATGACATAGAGGAAAATTATATTTTTAATTTAGTTTTTATTAGAATTATAGGTTCAGTATCATAAGAAGAGTGTTACATATGCACATGTATTTTCATAATATTAAGATGTATGTTATATATTTGGTTTGCATCAGTCATCGTTGTACAGTAAGAGTGGTTTTCTAGGAAGTAAAATCAAAAGTTCTGTTTTCTTTGTAATAATTAGTTAGTTTTTGCACTGAATATATCGCTTATAAATAACTTCTAGTATTTTATAATCATGTATTATTATCTAATAATATAAAAGTTTGAGTTATGAATAGCCTAATATTGTAAAGAGATCATGAAAGTAAATGTAATCTTATCCTATTCATTACACCTGTTATATTTTGCATTATTTTACCTATTAGGAATTTTGAGAATATTAGGAAACATTTTTGTAGCGGGGGAAGAGCAGCATTATGGGATTAAAATCTATAATAACTAAATTATGTGGGTCTGAGGACCATGCGGCATTATTGCCTGCATTCTTCTTTACTGTAAATACAATAAACTTTAATTGTCTTAAGTCAGTATCATTCTTTTAATTCCTGACCAATTTGCCCAATTTAATGAATGGTATTGTAGTGGACGTCTCCCTACAACTGCTAAGCCGCAGCCACCAGCTGCTACCATCTTCCCTAGCAACCAAACTAGTGGCCCAAGCGGGGGGGGGGGCATCACCAGATGCTGCAGTATCCTAGCAACGGAGCCAAAGACCGGTTACTTCTCGGGTTTTCCCTACATGACTCACGGCTGACTCACGGCTGCTGGGTATATAAGCTCTGTCTCTCCATTGAGATTCATTCTGGCCATTCTTCCTGAACAAGCAACACCTCCTCCTCCGCCGCTGCCTGGCGGCCCTCGCTTCTCCTCGCCTGCCTGGCGGTCCTCTCTCCTGCCAGCGAGCATGGCGACCCACCAGCTGTCCTTCTTTGAGCGTCCTCACCAACCAGCTCTCTCATTCTGCTCTCGGTTCCTGAACACGCAACACCTCCTCCAGCAAGCTCCTCGCTGTCCAGCTTTCATTCAACCAGGAGGCCAGCAACAGGCAACATCTTCTCTAACGAAGCTCCTGCACATCTACCTCCTTCATCACGCTACTCACCGAACGTGTCTACTGAGCAGCTCCTCACCACACAGCATCTCCAGCACCAGACTGTCTACCAAATAACTTATATTATATAAGAAAACCACCACCTTAGAGTTTCCATCCATCCTGAGTGCTAGACAACATTATACCACGAAATCCTACAGTATCCTTGGGTGTAATTTCACAGTGTAGAGTTATGTTAAATGTCATTCTCGCCTGTCAGCCGGAGGCAGTTGACATGATTCTGGTCTGATAAGAAGTGAATTTATCAGTAGTGACAGCGACAAAAGAGACTAAATATTTAAAATTGGAAGGCTAAAAAAAACATTAACGAAGGAAACAAAATCCTGTAAGACGTGGCAAAACAATTTCTTTAAACTGTCTCAGTAATGAAGTAGAAAATATGACTAGTACTGTATTAGCTTAGAGGGAGATATATTATTTAAACATTGGTAGGAGGTAGATACTTGTGGAGAGAGAGAGAGAGAGAGAAGTCACCAACAGGCCTTTAAATACAACTGAATTTTTTGTCAAAAAGGGATAACTTTTTTGTCTATTGTTATAACTCAATGGAAATTCCTTCCCATATGGACATTTGTGCTTTGTTTCATTTAAGGCGTTGTTTACTATGGAAATTAAGCAAAATTATATTTTAAGTAGGTTAGGTTAGGTGTGATGGCAACTTGGTAGTCAGCTGGTTCAAGGAACTAGTTGTTCATTTTATATTTGTTTATTCTTTTTCATCTTATAATGTGTTATATCATTATGCTTGGTTGTAGTATGTATTGTTGTTGGTTATATTGTTCTGTATATTGTTGTATTGTAAATTATGTATTATACGTGTCAATGTTAACATCCTCGTAGTGAGTAATAAACAACCTGGCAACTCTGTGAGGTTAGTTGGCAGGCCAACTTATAGCTGTGACTCACTCACAACCCTGGCTTCCTGAGTGTTTTTGTTTTGCCCGACTCTGACCTGTTGTGTAAGCGTATCCAGTGTCTATGAGGGTTTTGTGTTTGTGCTACTGAGTGGTCACCTCACAGCTAAGTTTACTTTGTGTATGGATTAGATATAATAATTATAATGTATATTGTGATAGGTAACACTTATTCCATGTGATAATTGTAGGATTAGAGATTCTTATGTTTTTTGTCCCCGGTGTTGTTTCACAGTTGTAGTTGATGTACTTCCGTTTTCACCTTTCTGTGTATATAGTGTACATATGTTTAATACTTTATATATTATAGCTGTTTCTAGGAATATTCCCGTTCTCCGTTTATCTTCCCTTGTGTTTTCATGTTGTGGAGCATTATAATAACCCCTAGACAAGTATGTCCCATAACATATGGGGACCTGTCCTTGATCTTTTACCCGCTTATTTTGATTGTTCCCTTACGTGTTCATTATCCACTTGTTTTATCACTTGTTGCTTGAGTTATCTCTCCGTGAGTTAGTGGTTCAGCTCGTGCTTCTTGTTTAGATTACCTATTTGCTAATGAAGTTGACCAATTTTATTCTTGTTCTTGCTCATTTGAATTCACATTCCCTCCCACATTATTAGTGATACCAGAACTTTTATCCCACCACTTCTATATATGTTATGAATATTATTTATTACTAATTTTATTGGTTATACACTTTGAGTATATTAGTTCAATATGGAATTTAGATTAGCTGAGTTTGTTGAGGAACCTTCACTGGAAAAGTTACAAAAGAGTGAGCTGAAAAAGATGATTGGGTTTCTATTGCTGTATATTATGCTTTGGAGGTCAAATCTTCAGTAAACTTGTCCGAAGTTCGAAGGATAGTTATTGAGTACCAGTACGAGTGTGTCTTCTTCGTCTGTATTAACACTATTTGATGTAAGTTCTGTTGATGGTGATAGTGGTGTGTCGACCTTGGTTACTGTGAAACAAATGTAGATAGAGGAAGCCCAGTGACAAAGAGAGGAAGCCCAGTGACAAAGAGAGGAAGCCCAGTGACAAAGAGAGGAAGCCCAGTGACAAAGATAGGAAGCCCAGACGCAAAGAGAGGAAGCCCAGAGACAACGAGAGGAAGTCCAGAGACAAAGATTGGAAGCCCAGACACAAAGAGAGGAAGCCCAGAGACAAAGAGAGGAAGCCCAGTGACAAAGATTGGAAGCCCAGACACAAAGAGAGGAAGTCCAGAGACAAAGATTGGAAGCCCAGACACAAAGAGAGGAAGCCCAGCGACAAAGAGAGGAAATCCAGTGACAAAGAGAGGAAGTCCAGTGACAAAGATAGGAAGCCCAGTGACAAAGAGAGAAGCCCAGACACAAAGAGAGGAAGTCCAGTGACAAAGATTGGAAGCCCAGACACAAAGAGAGAAGCCCAGCGACAAAGAGAGGAAGTCCAGTGACAAGGAGAGAAGCCCAGAGACAAAGATAGGAAGCCCAGACACAAAGAGAGGAAGCCCAGCAACAAAGAGAGAAGTCCAGTGACAAAGATAGGAAGCCCAGACACAAAGAGAGGAAGTCCAGAGACAAAGATTGGAAGCCCAGACACAAAGAGAGGAAGCCCAGCGACAAAGAGAGGAAGTCCAGTGACAAAGAGAGGGCCCAGAGACAAAGATAGGAAGCCCAGACACAAAGAGAGGAAGCCCAGCGACAAAGAGAGGAAGTCCAGTGACAAAGATAGGAAGCCCAGACACAAAGAAGAAAGGACAAAGAGAGGGGAAAGTGACAAAGATAAGGAAGCCCAGACACAAAGAAGAGGAAGCCCAGCGACAAAGAGAGGAAGTCCAGTGACAAAGATAGCCCAGACACAAAGAGAGGGAAAGCCAGCGACAAAAGAGAGGAAGCCCAGACACAAAGAGAAGAAGGCCCCAGAGACAAAGAGAGGAAGCCCAGAGACAAAGAGAGGAAGCCCAGAGACAAAGAGAGAGGATGCCCAGAGACAAAGAGAGAAGCCCAAGACAAAGAGAGAAGCCAGGAAAAGATAGAAGCCCAGACACAAAGAGAGGAAACCCAGACACAAAGAGAAGAAGCCCAGAGACAAAGAGAAGAAGCCCAGAGACAAACAGAGAAGCCCAGACAAAAACAGAGGAAGCCCAGACAAAGAGAGAAGCCCAACAAAGAGAGGAAGCCCAGTGACAAAGAGAAGAAGCCCAGAGATAAAGAGGAGAAGCCCAGAGAGAAGAAGCCCAGAGACAAACAGAGGAAGCCCAGAGACAAGAGAGAAGCCCAGTGACAAAGATAGGAAGCCCAGACACAAAGAGAGGAAGCCCAGAGACAAAGATAGGAAGCCCAGTGACAAAGAGAGGAAGCACAGGACAAAGAGAGAAGCCCAGAGACAAAGAGAGGAAGCCCAGGACAAAGATAGGGAAGCCAGTGACAAAGAGAGAAGCCCAGGACAAAGAGAGGAAGCCCATGACAAAGAGAAGCCCAGAGACAAAGAGAGGAAGCCCAGAGACAAAGATAGGAAGCCAGACACAAGGAGAGAAGCCCAGGACAAAGATAGGAAGCCCAGATAAAGAGAGGAAGCCCAGAGACAAAGATAGAAGCCCAGTGACAAAGAGAGGGAAGCCCAGAGACAAAGAGGAACAGTGACAAAAGAGAGGCCAGAGACAAAGAGAGGAAGCCTAGACAAAGATAGGAAGCCCAGACAAAAGAGAGGAAGCCCAGAGAGATAGGAAGCCCAGTGACAAAGAGAGAGCCCAGACAAAGATAGAGCCCAGTGACAAAGAGGAAGCCCAGACAGAGAGGAAGTCCAGACACAAAGAGAGGAAGCCCAGACAAAGAGAGAAGCCCAGAGACAAACAGAGGAAGCCCAGCGACAAAGAGAGAGTCCAGACACAAAGAGAGGAAGCCCAGCGACAAAGAGAGGAAGCCCAGTGACAAAGAGGAAGCCCAGTGACAAAGATAGGAAGCCCAGACACAAAGAGAGAAGCCTGGACAAAGAGAGAAGCCAGAGACAAAGAGAGGAAGCCCAGTTACAAAGAGAGGAAGCCCAGTGACAAAGAGAGGAAGCCCAGACAAAGATAGGAAGCCCAGAGACAAGAGAGGAACCAGAGACAAAGAGAGGAAGCCCAGTGACAAAGATAGAAGCCCAGAACATAAAGAGAGGAAGCCCAGACACAAAAGAAGAAGCCAGAGACAAAGAGAGGAAGCCCAGAGACAAAAGAGGAAGCCCAGAGACAAAGAGAGAAACCCAGACACAAAAAAGAAGCCAGAAAGAGAGAAGCCCAGACAAAGAGAGGAAGCCAATGACAAAGATAGGAAGCCCAGACATAAAGAGAGGAAGCCCAGAGACAAAGATAGGAAGCCCAGTGACAAAGGAGGAAGCCCAGAGACAAAGAGAGGAAGCCCAGACAAAAAAGAAGAAGCCCAGAGACAAAGAGAGGAAGCCCAGTGACAAAGAGGAAGCCCAGAGACAAAGAGAGAAGCCCAGAGACAAACAGAGAGGAAGCCCAGTGACAAAGAGAGGAAGCCCAGGAAAAGAGAGGAAGCCCAGTGACAAAGAGGGAAGCCCAGAGACAGAAAAAGCCCAGAGACAGAGGAAGCCCAGACACAAAGAGAGGAAGCCCAGCGACAAAGAGAGGAAGCCCAGTGACAAAGAGAGAAGCCAGAGACAAAGATAGAAGCCCAGACACAAAGAAGAAGCCAGAGACAAACAGAGAAGCCCAGGACAAAGAGAGAAGCCCAGGACAAAGAGAGGAAGCCCAGTGACAAAGAGAGGAAGCCCAGACAAAGAGAGGAAGCCCAGTGACAAAGAGAGAGCCCAGTGACAAAGAGAGGAAGCCCAGTGACAAAGAGAGGAAGCCCAGACACAAAGAGAGGAAGCCCAGCGACAAAGAGAGGAAGCCCAGACACAAAGAAGAAGCCCAGTGACAAAGAGAGGAAGCCCAGTGACAAAGAGAGGAAGCCCAGGACAAAGAGAGGAAGCCCAGTGACAAAGAGAGGAAGCCCAGTGACAAAGATAGGAAGCCCAGTGACAAAGAGAGGGAAGCCCAGTGACAAAGAGAGGAAGCCCAGTGATAAAGAGAGGGCCCAGTGACAAAGAGAGGAAGCCTGTGAGAAAAAGGAAGCCCAGACAAAAAGAAGAAGCCAGAGACAAACAAGAGGAAGCCCGAGACAAAGATAGGAAGCCCAGAGACAAAGAGAGGAAGCCCAGAGACAAAGAGAGAAGCCCAGCGACAAACAGAGGAAGCCCAGTGACAAAGAAGAGAGGAAGCCCAGAGACAAACAGAGGAAGCCCAGAGACAAAGAGAGAAGCCCAGCGACAAACAGAGGAAGCCCAGAGACAAAGAGAGGATGCCCAGAGACAAAGAGAGGAAGCCCAGAGACAAAGAGAGGATGCCCAGAGACAAAGAGAGGAAGCCCAGTGACAAAGAGAGGAAGCCCAGAGACAAAGATAGGAAGCCCAGTGACAAAGAGAAGAAGCCCAGAGACAAAGAGAGGAAGCCCAGCGACAAAGAGAGAAGCCCATACGCAAAGAGAAGAAGCCCAGAGACAAAGAGAGGAAGCCCAGAGACAAAGAGAGAAGCCCAGAGATAAAGAGAGGAAGCCCAGTGACAAAGATAGGAAGCCCAGACACAAAGAGAGGAAGCCCAGAGACAAAGATAGGGAAGCCCAGTGACAAAGAGAAGCCCAGCGACAAAGAGAGAAGCCCAGACAAAGAGAGGAAGCCCACGACAAAGATAGGAAGCCCAGTGACAAAGAGAGGAACCCCAGTGACAAAGAGAGGAAGCCCAAGGACAAAGAGAGGAAGCCCAGAGACAAAGATAGGAAGCCCAGACACAAAGAGAGGAAGCCCAGTGACAAAGATAGGAAGCCCAGACATAAAGAGAGGAAGCCCAGAGACAAAGATAGAAGCCCAGTGACAAAGAGAGGAAGCCCAGAGACAAAGAGAGGAAGCCCAGTGACAAAGAGAGGAAGCCCAGAGACAAAGAGAGAAGCCCAGTGACAAAGATAGGAAGCCCAGACATAAAGAGAGGAAGCCCAGGACAAAGATAGGAAGCCCAGTGACAAAGAGAGGAAGCCCAGCGACAAAGATAGGAAGCCCAGTGACAAAGAGAGAGGAAGCCCAGTGACAAGAGAGGAAGTCCAGACACAAAGAGAGAGGAAGCCCAGCGACAAAGAGAGGAAGCCCAGAGACAAACAGAGGAAGCCCAGCGACAAAGAGAGGAAGCAGACACAAAGAGAGAGAAGCCCAGCAACAAAGAGTGGAAGCCTAGGACAAAGAAGAGAGAAGCCCAGTGACAAAGATAGGAAGCCCAGACACAAAGAGAGGAAGCCCAAGGACAAAGAGAGGAAGCCCAGAGACAAAGAGAGGAAGCCCAGGACAAAGAGAGGAAGCCCAGTGACAAAGAGAGGAAGCCCAGAGACAAAGATAGGAAGCCCAGAGACAAAGAGAGGAAGCCCAGAGACAAAGAGAGGAAGCCCAGTGACAAAGATAGGAAGCCCAGACATAAAGAGAGGAAGCCCAGACACAAAAAAAAGAAGCCCAGAGACAAAGAGAGGAAGCCCAGAGACAAAAGAGAGGAAGCCCAGAGACAAAGAGAGGAAGCCCAGACACAAAAAGAAGAAGCCCAGAGACAAAGAGAGGAAGCCCAGAGACAAAGAGAGGAAGCCCAGTGACAAAGATAGAAGCCCAGACATAAAAGAGAGGAAGCCCAGAGACAAAGATAGGAAGCCCAGTGACAAAGAGAGGAAGCCCAGAGACAAAGAGAGGAACCAGACACAAAAAGAAGAAGCCCAGAGACAAACAGAGGAATCCCATGACAAAGAGGAAGCCCAGAGACAAGAAGCAGAGACAAAACAGAGGCCCAGTGACAAAGAGGCAGTGACAAAGGAGAGCCCAGTGACAAAGAGAGCCCAGAGACAAAAAGCCCAAGAACAAAAGAGGAAGCCCAGACACAAAGAGAAAGCGACAAAGAGAAGCCATTGACAAAGAGAGAAGCCCAGAGACAAAAATAGGAAGCCCAGACACAAGAGAAGAAGCCCAGAGACAAACAGAGGAAGCCCAGTGACAAGAGGAAGCCCAGTGACAAAGAGAGGAAGCCCAGTGACAAAGAAGCCAGTGACAAAGAGGCCAGTGACAAGAGAAGCCAGTGACAAAGAGAGGAAGCCCAGTGACCAAAGAGAGGAAGAGAACAAAGAGAGGCCAACGACAAGAGAGGAAGCCAGACACAAAAGAAGAAGCCCAGTGACAAGAGAGGAAAGTGACAAGAGAGGCCCAGTGACAAAGAGAGGCCAGTGACAAAGAGGAAGCCCAGTGACAAAGATAGAGCCAGTGACAAAGAGAGGAAGCCCAGTGACAAAGAGAAGCCAGTGACAAGAGGCCCAGTGACAAAGAGAGGAAGCCCAGTGACAGAGAGGAAGCCCAGTGACAAAGATAGGAAGCCCAGACACAAAAGAAGCCAGAGACAAACAGAGAGCCCAGAGACAAAGATAGGAGCCCAGAGACAAAGGAGAGCCAGAGACAAAGGGAAGCCAACGACAAACAGAGGAAGCCCAGTGACAAAGAGGAAGCCCAGAGACAAAGAGAGGAAGCCCAGAGACAGACAAGAGGGAAGCCCAGCGACAAACAGAAGCCAGAGACAAAGAGGGATGCCCAGAACAAACAGAGAGCAGAGACAGAGAGAAACAGAGAGACAAAGAGAAGCCCAGTGACAAAGAGAGAGAGCCAGAGACAAGATGAAGCCCAGTGACAAAGAGAAGAAGCCCAGAGACAAAGAGAAGCCCAGCGACAAAGAGAGGAAGCCCATACACAAGAAGAAGCAGAGACAAAGAGGAAGCCCAGAGACAAGAGAGGAAGCCCAGAGACAAAGAGAGGAAGCCCAGCGACAAACAGAGGAAGCCCAGAGACAAAGAGAAGAAGCCCAGCGACAAAGAGAGGAAGCCCATACACAAAGAGAAGAAGCCCAGAGACAAACAGAGGAAGCCCAGAGACAAAGAGAGGAAGCCCAGAGACAAAGAGAGGAAGCCCAGACACAAAGCGAAGAAGCCCAGCGACAAAGAAAACATAAATTAAGGAAACTAGAATTAGAACTAGAATTGAGAAAAAGGGAGAAGAATAATTTTGATATTAGCAGTCAGTCTAGGGTCCAGTGGTTCTCAACCTGGGGACCATGGCCCCCAAGGGAGCGACGGCGAGCTGTTATAAATTGTATGTTTCCAAATAATGTTGGGAATCTGAATTAAACAAAACTTGTATTACTTATTTTGACTTGACAGAAGAGAATTTTCATTCTTTAATCATAACGACAATACAATTTTAATATTTACATTCTCTGGTGCTAATTTTTATTTTGTATTGTTTACGGATTATTTAAGATTTCACAGGTCCAGTCCTGTCTGTGTGACAGGCGCTGGACCGAGCTGCTGAACTGACTTGTTCAGTACGTGTCCGTGTGTCGTCCCTTTGCAAGTGGTGATAGGACCGAATGATCTCAGTCTGGCATGGGATACCATCACGAAAACGGTTGGGTGCAGTGTCTCTGAACCATATATTGTGTTTGAGCTTGACTCAAGCATAATCTACTCCGTAATTGGTGTTACTTATTTTGTTTCATAATTCATGTGGTCGCTGCTTTACGTGGGTGAAATATTTGTACACTTCCTTTATTAATTATTTCCTTATTTATTGGTGCCATTGTTGTCCATACTCATTCTTTACTTATATAATCCTACCTTTTTTAGTGCTAAATTGATATGACTCACTATTCTTTTCATTCTTCCAAGTTGGGTAGTGCTTGTCAAAGGAGGCTTGTTCTTGCTACAGGAAGTACACTTCAGCTTGCTAGCTTGAGTGTGAATGTTTACCTGTGTGCATGTTTATGTATGACTGTAAGTGTGCTTTATGTGTGAGTGCATGGGCGTGTTATGTATGTGAATGTGTGTGTGTGTTTGCCAGTCTAATTCTTGTCCTATTTATCTGTCCTTCTTTATCATTCTTTAGTCTTTATCATCACTTGTCTGTTTGTCTGTTCTGGGAGAAAAATGAAGGAGGCCACGAGGATGTTGAAAATTCCTCAAGGGGAGAATGGAGTGATAAAGGTTGAGAACCACTGTGCTAGACCATTAACTGATTTAGTTAGTCCTAAAAGGGATTTTAGGTGGACGGAAAGTTGTCAAGAGGCATTTGAGAAAATTAAGGCAATTTTCATGTCTAAACCAGTATTAAGGGTACCAAACTTTGTCAAACCATTTGTTGTACAAGTAGATGTGAGTGACATAGCAGCTGGGGCAGTTTTATTGCAAGCAGGTAATCATGATGTTTTGCACCAGATATCTTACATATCTACTAAATTTAAGCCTCATAAAAGAAATTACTCTACCATTGAGAAAGAAGCAGCTGCATTGTTAATGGCGCTAGATAAATTTGATGTATACCTTGGGAGCAGCTACCACAACCCCTTGCAATTTGTTATTCGCATGAAGAACAAAAACCAACGTTTAACTCGATGGTGTTTGGTGCTTCAACCATATAATATTGAAATTAGACATATCAAGGGTAAGGATAACATTATTGGTGATACCCTGACTAGACCAATTTAGGCAGATCTGATAACTGTGTATTGCCAATGTAAGACCCTATGGGTTTTATTTGAAGGAGGGGGGGGGGGCGTATGCACAGTAATGCATTGCATTATATATAGGAAAGTATCTTGATGCTTGTTAACCCTCCCTTTCCACGTGGTGTTGGTGTTTGGATGTATGTATGTATGTAAAATATTTTGTATAATTATTTGTGAGCAAATTGGTACTTGATACCTAAAAATTATCCTAAAATGTATGTACAGTATTTATGTTTAACTATTTTTGCAGCTTAATGTAGGAGTTGCTTTATATTAGTGCTGTTAGGCATTTAGTCCACTGGTACACGGTGTGTCTTGTCAGTCACTGCTGGGCATTGGAGGTGTAAGAACATCTGGGTTTGTCAGTGGTGGATACCTTCTCTAATATGGTTTAGTTGAGTATTATTTATTCAGTGCTGCTCTATTATTATGTATTGTGTATAGTGCAATAAATTATTGTGTTGTAAAATGATTTATGGTTTATATACTGTGCACATATTAGTTGCTTATTAAGGATGGAAAACCAAGTGCTGCTTAACTTTGTAAGGAGTCATTGCTTACGATGTTTTGTCCTATGCTAAATATTTTCAAAGTCAGTAATCATGTATACTATTTATTCTCTTGATTAATTTATCCGTTCATTATGTAACCTGCACATTTATTATGGTAAATTTTTGTTATTAAATTTTACTTGAATCTTTTTTGACGTGTATGATTCCAAACCTTCACTCCTGAACTGGTGTGATAAAGTAAGAGGACTGTAATTGAACCTATGACAGTCAATTTCGTCCTTATTTGTGTTTGTAACTTCTGCATATAACATTGTTGCAGTGTATTGAAGTAACATTTATTTTAAGTGATAAATATTAAGGACTAAGTTGTGCTGGGTTGCCATCTTTTTCTTTGTGCCAAATGTGCTGCCATTATTATATTCATCTTTAACGTAATTCAAGTTGCTAAGTTATGGCATAACAAATGTTTGAGGTTAATGACCCTTCCAATGATAAAGAAATTCAGAATATTTCCCTACACGAGATAATCTTATAAAAGCTAGACAGGAAGATGAAGAACTTGTTCACTATCTGAGTCTTGCTGCTGATGAAAGAGAAGCATCAGGTGGAACATGTTATTTTTTTAATAATGATCTGCTTCTGGGGGAAACATAGGCCTATTGATACTCCGGCAGATAGTTATTCCTACTTTATATAGTCATGATGTACTCAGTATTGCACATGATTTTCCTGTATGTCATTTAGGTGTAAATAAGGCACATAATAAGCTACCGAGGCTGTTATCGCCGCTGGCTTTATCGTTGGTGTCAACAACCATGTGCCTCCACCCACGGCCTGTTACCACACCAGATGTAGCGACTAGGGGGGGGGCAGTGTCATCACCACTGGCGTGAGCGCTGAGAGGTGTCATGGATCATGGCTGGTGGGGAGCGTCAGTGCTGACGTTGCAGACAAAGATTAGGGGGTGAGCGGTGTTTACGGCGGCGTGGCCACCTGGACTCTTCCACATGGACTGTCATCGCTACTGGCGTAGTGCTGGCATCGCCGGTGTTTTTCATCACTGGCGTCAACATTAGTGTCAGTGCTGACGTTTTGCTGCCTTACCCAACAAAAGATTAGGAGGTGGGCGGTGTTTACGGAGAAAGAGATTATGACTCTGCTAATGTATGGTAAAAAGGCGGCGTGGCCACCTGAACACTGCCCTCAAGTGATGCTGGGATCAACACTCTGCTAGCAGTGGTGAATAACAACTCCCAATCCTGGCCGAGTTTTGTACTGGAACAATTTACACAAGAACTATCTTCCCTTGGAACACCATACTGGTTCGCATTATTGCCTTGTAAGTACAGCCAAAATGATGACATACCCCTGGCGTCAGTGCTGACGTTTTACCGCCTTACCCGAACAGATTAGGGGGTGAGCGGTGTTTACGGCGGCGTGGCCACCTGACTCTTTACCATACGGACTGTCATCGTTACTGGCGGGCGTGCTGGCATCGCCGGGAGTGTTTTCATCACTGGCGTCAAACATTAGTGTCAAAAAGGACGTTTTGCTGCTCACCCAAACAAAGATTAGGGAGGTGGGCGGTGTTTACGGAGAAGAGATTATGACTCTGCTAATGTATGTATTAAAAAGGCGGCGTGGCCACCTGAACACTGCCCCCTCAAGTGATGCTGTGGAGATCAACACTCTGCTAGTAGTGGTGTAAATAACAACTCCCCAATCCTGGCCGAGTTTTGTACTGAAACAATTTACAGAACTATCTTCCTTGGAACACTACTGGTTCGCATTGACTTGATGACGTCATCGATAGGTCAGTCTTTGTCTAAAGCAGGGGTCAAACTATGGCCCGCGGCCGGATCCCAAGTCCTTCCTCGGCTCGTGGTAGCCTGCCCACGCTCTGACGTTACCAGAGCTTTCGTTCTGGGCTTGCAAGTATTGAACAGAATGATTTGCAGCCCGCTCTCATCATTCTTTCAGTTATCCTGCCCACTGTGAAAAAGTTTGGTGACCCTGGTCTAAAGGTAACTTTGAATATAATCCGTGGATTTTGTAGCAAGACGCTGTATGATGGGACCTGTTGCCATCCAACCCTTTGTAATCAATTTAATTTTGCTTTTGATAGCTCATTCAGAGCATTATTAGTGAGGATAGTAGTAGGGAATGAAACTGAGTTCATAGTCTCAGTTTCAACGTCAGAGTGTACAGTAAATTAATTCATCGAAATAGAAGTAGTGGACTCCTGACCTATTTTGGAGGAGGGTGCCGCGACATTTTAACGGTTAGTAAGTGTCGCTTCACCCATACAGGTAGGCCATTCCACCTGTGTTGTAATTCGCCCTTCTTAAGTGATTTGACCCACATTAGTTGATTGTGCAAGTGTTACAGTAACGTAGTTGGATATGCTCTGAGTGAAGTCATATTTATTGCCCTTTAACGTCCCCTGAAATGTGACATGTTGTCACTGTTAGTAAGTGCTCGCCCTTCACCCATACAGGTCCCTAACGCAGCCTAGGTCGGTCTGTAGGGTGGATGTTGTATCCACTATGTCTGGGGAGATGTCCGGAGGTCCAGTAGGACTGAGTTACCTTCGGGAGACCCGACCGTCAGACTACCCATGGCCCCATAGCTGGCTGGTCTGGCCCTAACGCTCGGCCTGCGAGGTGACCCTGATCACTGCCATACACCACTACCAGCCCCCATCATTGGTGGATGAGTGTCTAACCCAGTAGGGCTATTTGTGTGGTGGGGTTAATCCACTGATCTTCAGAGTTCGTTGAGTACCCCATGGTGGCAGGACCCCATGACGGTTGTTTGAGTATCACCCTGACGACTGAGTGTTGTAGTGGCAGTTGCCCTGGTCTTTATGGTGCTAAGTGACTATAAGAGTTATGTGTTATTGAGTATATCCACCCAGTAGTGGTGTGAGTATGTTGAGCCTGGAGGGCACATAGTACCAGATTTCGTCTGTTGGTACATATATTCTTTCTCCTACATCCATTGTCATGGATGTGCTAGGCACCTCCTGCACAACCCATCCCAAATGTTTGTTTACCGTAGAGATATGTAACTGGCCAGCCATGACTGGGACATGGGGGCAGGCCAGTGAGACAGTGGTGTACTGTTCATCACTTCACGCCTCAAAACCAATTTAGCCAGTGGGTTTTAACTTTGGGTTAGAGAAGAACCTGCCTGCGGGACTTAAGATTAGGGCCATACAGTCCTACTGTGCTACGGGTCTGTGTGTGTGCAAATTCCTCGAGATTTTTTGTTAAGTCCAGACAAGTTAACACATCCTGTAGGAAGTGATCACGGTGAGGGCCTGTTTGCAAGAGCACCCAGGCCGGCCTAATAGATCTAAACGATTAATTCACCAGGTTGACAAACTCTCCTTATAACTTACGGTACTGTGGCGTGAATGTGAGTGACTGGACCTATCCATGCAAATTATAAGTCCAGTGTATGGAATTGTGCCAACAAACGTAAGTGCAATCATCTGCCCGTATTCAGATCCTCTATTATCATTATTACTAAGGGTAATGACTCATTGGTTACGACAAAGTATAACCAATAACTTAGATGGATGTTGGAAGTTAGTGGAATCTACTAAATCATCATTTATCAAGCACATAACGCATTGAGTGCCGGAAGCAGAGGCAAAATTCTACGTAGTGATACACCATAATCTCTGGGTGAGTAACCAGTGTGAAGGTATCCGAGTTCTAAGGTAAGAAAGCCACTTTCTGCACTTAAAACGTAACATCCATATTAATGTTTAAATAAATTGTATTTGTATATTGTGTCTATTATTTACCTACAGTATCTACCGTTATTTCTTCCTATTACTTGATACTATCATTACATATACCCACGAGCCTCCTCTCGTCACGCTACCAATGGTAATAAGTATGAGAGTAAAAAGAATTGTTACTGACACACAGTCCATTATAAAATGGTGGCAGCGCAGGCCCTTATATTCTCAGGGTCGCTAACTCACTCATGTTTTGCGGGCGGAGTTTAATAAGAATCATTAGTTAAATGGATCAGCAGTCAACGTGACCATTGACAGTATT